>NC_142938.1:36499521-36587021 GCF_046866305.1 Octopus bimaculoides
TCATAATTGTGAGCCCGACACTCTAACCACTGAGCCATGTGCCTCTAATATGCATATATATGTATGTGGAGAGCCTAGTTCGCTCACTGCTTGTTATTATTTACACGAAAGTCATCATGTCCAGCTAAGTGAACCCTTCTCTTCCAGTGTTAATCGTACATCATTCATCTATTCTGTGCTTCTATCTCATGAAATACTAACCTGTGTAATTTAATTCAGCTAACTCCCGTAATTGTAATTTTGATGCTTCCTGAGCAGTTTCATTGTTTCCTCATTCGTGATGTGCCCATGCAATTCTGTCCCCACCACATATACTGGAAATCTCTTTTCTCTGACCAAGAATCTCTTCTCTTTGACTGGAAACCTCTTGTTTTGGAAGTCTCCTCTCCTATCCTGGTAGTCTCCTCTCCTATCCTTGTAGTCTCCTCTCCTATCCTTGTAGTCTCCTCTCCTATCCTGGTAGTCTCCTCTCTTTCCTTATATCAGCCCCGCCTCTGCACCACAACCAGTACCAGTCTGGCTTCTAGGCTTTCCAGTAGGCTCTCATAGCTCCTCCCACCAGTAGTCTCATCCACATCACTGTTTGCATCAAAAAGAGTCTACATTACATATTTAGTCAATTGACATTAAATGATGGTGATGATGATAAACATATATGTGTGTGTGTGTGTGTGTGTGTGTGTGTGTGTGTGTGTGTGTGTGTGTGTGTGTGTGTGTGTGTGTGTGTGTGCTTGTATTGGAGCCTTCTATTGCCTCGTTGTATACAATTTGTAATATATGTATATATGGCAAGAAACTGAAAAGTGGGCAACAGTGTTGAACTTTCTTCTTCACCAAAAGCCAATCGCATAAGAATGGTCATTGAATAGGTGATTACACTGGCCTTTCAGCTGAAACGTATAAACACACACACGCACGCATGTGCACACACACACACACACACACATGCTTGTACATTTTTGATTTAACTGATTCAAGCTTTATTTTATTTTGTCAGACTTACTGTGAATAAAGTTCAGTCAGATGCTGATGCCTCTAGTGATGTGATGAAAGTTCTCTCTGAAGTTCAAGAAGAGAAGAAAGTTAAGGTAAGTGGCAGTTGAGGCATTTTATCCAAAATGTATACAATGTAATCAGATATCTTAATGACCATGGCAATATCAAAACTCATGGTGGCTGTGAGCTGGCAGAAACGTTAGCACACCGGGCAAAATGCTTAACGCTATTTTATCTGTCTTTACATTCTGAGTTAAAATTCCGCCGAAGTCGACTTTGCCTTTCATCCTTTCGGAGTTGATAAATTAAGTACCAGTTGCGTACTGGGGTCGATCTAATCGACTGGCTCCCTCCCCAAAAATTTCGGGCCTTGTGCCTCGAGTAGAAAAGAATATTAAAACTCATGAGAGATAACATAATGAAACAACAATATTTCTGACAGTTTGATTTGCAATATTTAATATACTTTTATGATGAATTAATTATATTCATTTGTTTTATTATAACTTTATACTCCAATGGCAATAAAATTTTAAAGAAAATCATTGGCTCTTGTTAAATTCATTAGTCTGGGTGGGCAGGTGCTTTTTGTTGATGAGACACAGTGATGTTGAAACCTGAAATATCCCAGAATCCCTTGTATTAATGATCTGAATGTGTTATGAAATCATATTCATAGTGAGGGAGAAGCTGTTCTCTTGTGATGAAATACTACAATGATTAACATTTTCACATTAAAATTTGTTGGAACATATATTGGTTTCAAATTTTGGCACAAGGCTAGCAAATTCAGGGGAGGGGCTAAGTTAATTACATCGATCCCAGTGTTCAACTGGTACTTATTTTATCGACCCTGAAAGGATGGAAGGCAAAGTTGGCCTTGGTGGAATTTGAACTCTGAACATAAGGATAGACGAAATGCCACTAAGCGTTTTACCTGGCATACTAACAATTCTGTCAGTTTGCCACCTTAATCTGCCAGAACATATTAAGAATAAATGTGCAAGTCATCATTTTGAATGTTGCTGTTCAGCATGGATGTGACAGTTTATACTCCAATGTATTCCCAAAATATATAGATATATCTTTAGATCAGAGATCATGTAACATTCATTATTTAGTGGAAGAATAAACATCTGTACTGGTTTGTAACTATCATACGTCATTTTTGAGGTGCTGTGCTATCTGTAGAGGTTTAAAGCACCAAAATATTTTGCAGTAAAACTGTTTCTTTAAAAACAATTTCACAATTACTTCCATGTTGGAGCTGTTTTTATTAAATCTTAGTTCATTAAATTCTCAATTCTTTGACTGCAGCTGTCTTGTACTTTTTGAGAAAATTGCTGTGTTATTTTCATCACAAGTTTAAAACATCTGTTAACAGTGATATGAGGTAATACATTTCCATTCTTGACACTTGATTGGTTTATGATTGGGGTTTTATGTAAACCTAGAAAAAAAGACCCACAAAGAATGTTTAACTGAGCATAATTTTGCTTTTGTTGTTGGTGAGCTCTTGTCATCTCTACTTGAGCAGACCCATGGAGGGGTTTGTAGCTGATGAAATAAAGCATTCATCATTTTTAGCTGTAAAATAAAATTTTGAGCATAAAGCATATATAATCACCATTTGTTGAGGGAATTTAACTGAGTTGAAAAGGGCATTGAATTATTGAAAATTTTTCTCATGGTCTTGACCTGGACATATATTTGGGAGAAAGTAATCTCATTTGCACAATCTCTGAAACTGGAGACATTTTAGCCATAACTCCCACCCCTCTCGCATCACTTCCCCAAGTAATTTTCCAGAAAATCAAAAATGCTGAATATTTAAATTCTTTATGCAGGATGCAGTAAAAGGTGGTCGGATGTCAGCAAAGACAAGGAGGTAAATTTCCTCTTATGTTTATCATTTTGTCTTCTTTATTTATTGTTTATGCATTCTTGCTTCGTGGTTAAGATCCTTTTCTACTGACTTGTGCATAAGTTCAAAACTTGCTAAACAAAAAACCTCTTTTATGTAATTAAAGGCAGTGATTATTTAACATGTAAACAGAAATCATCTCAATTTTGTTAGTGAAAAGGCATTTATAAAATACATGTTCCAAGAAATCATTGGAACCTTTTCACTCATCGATTTTTTTTAGTGGTAAAATGGAGATAAATGTGTTTATTAAGGAAGGCTGCTCAACAACTTGTTATTAAGGTAGTTTTCATGTAAGTTAACGTTAAAATCATTTGTTTGTTGATATTTGTTATTTATTATAACAATTTTATTTTTCTTTGATGTGTAACATCAAGAAAATAATTAGGTGATGCAAACAGAGACATATAAAAATGACAAAGAGAAAAGACTTAAGAAGTGTAGTTCAGATATTAAAATTATTTAATAATGTCAATAATAGTAACAAAGTTATATTGAATCTAGATATTCTTTGTATAAGAAGAGCAACAAATAAAATAGCAGATGAAGAAAAACAGTAAAATGTCTAAATGAAAGCACTAATACTATTACAAGTTGAAGCAGTTTACATAATGGTTACCAAAAGTACAATTAAACACAAATGTATGATATTTCATCAACATAAATTGGTCACCAATTATTGTAAAAGATAACTATATATTTGCAAAAGGTAATTGTCTAAAAACAGTGACACATGAAATGTGTGTGTGTGTGTGTGTGTGTGTGTGTGAGAGAGAGAGAGAGTATTGTTTCATATTTTCTGTATGACAGGTGTGGTTCCTGTGGAATTTGAATGTTTTCTGCTTAGCTGTTGAGAACAGTGCTTCTTATAACAAGTCTGCTTTCACAGGCAGTCACTTGACATTATATTGTCTAGAATGTTCTTCAAATTTTGTGCTAAGAAGAAAAAAGATGGTCCTTTGATCTGTTGTCCAATAGACATCAAACTACCAGGTCATAAAGAATGAAATGTCTGATTTTCTTATGCCCCAAGTTTGATAATTGTTAACTCTAATGTTTTATCCTGACAATTCTTTGTCAAGAAGAGTTACATTAACATTGATGAGTTACATCATCAACTGAACTTGGAAGTACTCTGTCATCCACCATATTCACCAGACCTTGCACCAACTGACTATCACGTTTTCCAGGCATTAGACAACTTTTTGCAAGTAAAAAATTTCAAATCTGAAGAAGATGCAAAAACAGCCTTTTGTGATTTCATCACATCTTGCTCTCCAGAATTCTAAGCTACCCATAAAATGGCAAAAATTGTGTTGATAATGTAGGTGCATACTTTAATTACCGCATTGCTTTTTGTTGAGATAAAGTAAAATAAACTTTCAGTTCAAAATCGGACATTTCATTCTTAATGACCTGATAAAAAGAGAGTGTGACTGGCTGTAGTAATTCTAGTGTAAAGGTATGGTTGCTAGATGAAATTGTTTACTTGATGGACAGATCATCTAGAATGGAAAATTCTCAAAAACATAACAGTCTGCAAATTGATCTGTGTCAGGTTCAGTTATTGATAAGAACTGAACTGCAACCAGAATTTTCCCAAGGAGAAATGATTAAGGAGACAGAATAAAAGCTATGCTACAATTCTATATAAGGATATTATTTCAAATTCTTGATTATTTTCCTTTTGGGAGGAAAAGTTTTGTTTGATTTTAGGGTTAACCCATCTCTGTCTGTTCAGAATGGAGATACACTTGTTGCAGGTATTGGTTCCATCTTTAGCTCATGAATTGTGTGTGGTTAATATGGCTGTGAACATTTCATGTTTAAAAAAAACCTGATTCATGTTGAGGCTGAAATCCTTTTCCAGTTCATATAATTAATTCTTTTATTGGCCACAAGGGCTTTCCAGTTCATATAATATGCTCAGAATTGTTCACTTCTTGTAAAAGGGAGAAAATTAGAATTTACTTTCATAAATTACTTTCATTCTGTAAATGAAAAAATAAAGAAATTGCGAGATTAATTCCTTTTTTAAAATGTATTTAAAGAGTTATCTCATTAATTTATATACATATATTTTGGCTTATTCAACTCTCTTCAGTAAAGCTGTTGGACTTAAATCTAATGGTAAATTTTGTTTATGTCAATAATATGTTTAATTGAAGATAATATAGATAAACTGTCTATAGTTATAAAAACAACAGTTTTTATAAGGAGATGGTTAAAGTGAATAAAACTACGAAATACATTTAATTTTCTCACCTTAAAATCTGAGTAGATCATTGGCAGTTCTAAATTGTTGGTTCTTTTTCTTCTGGAGGATGTCTTCATCTTAACACTAAGGGTTCAATCCACTTTTGTGTAGAAAATACAATTTTCCTTTAAAATATCTGTACTCAAGTGACCTGAATGAGTTGGAAAGTATTTACAGGTAAATAAAATGATTTTTTAAATGCGTACTAAGTAGATTGCTCTTGTCATTAGCTACAACGTATAGAATAAAAGTAATATTAAAAAAAAAACTTTGATTTTTCAACTTACAGAGTATATATATAATATATATATATATATATATATATATATATATATATATATATATATATATATATATATATATATAAGGTTTTTAAACTTTTAAATTTTCATATTCAAAAGAGACAGAGACTTCAAATTCGATATATATATATATATATATATATATAAGCAACAAAGGCAGTATTAATACTGAGAGGTAATATTTATCTCCACTTAAAAGAGAGTGTTCTATTAAAACAAATTATATTGTGGTAGATACTATGAGAGAGGCTCTCATATTGGCTTCGGGTGCAAAATGTACTCTTGTTTCTATTGCTAGTGGGGAGATAAATCCCTTTCAGCTCCTAACACAGTAGCTTAGGGTAGTTTTTCTACCTAGCTGACTCCTGTCAACTGTCCTACTCATGCATGGAAGATGAACACACACATACACACACATACATACATATATATATATATATATATATATATATATATATATATATATATATATATATATATATATATATATTGGGCCTTACATAGGCAATGACCGAGACCTTTGGCATTATGTCGTACTTGAGAAGACTGATCAAACTGAACAAAATTGCAGTTGTGACAGATACAGGTGTTACATGAATTGGCACCTGTGCTGGTGGCATGTAAAAGCACCCTGGTGTCACGCAAATGGCACCCATGCCGGTGGCATGTAAAAGCACCCATTACACTCTCAGAGTGGTTGGCATTAGGAAGGGCATCCAGCCATAGAAAACCATGCCAAATCAAACTGGAGTCTGGTGCAGCCTTCCAGCTTGCCAGCCCTGGTCAAACTGTCTGACCCATGCCAGCATGGACAACGGACGTTAAATGATGATAATGATGACGATAGTGTTGCTCAAAAAAATAATTTGGGGATTAAAACTGTTAGTGAGTGCAAGTGTGAGTCTGATAACTGAAGTATTATGGAATTAAGTCTCTTTCATCTTAGATATTGTGAAGATGAGACAATCAGAATAATTACAATCAATACCAATATCTTGAATGAATCATTCAGTGCTGTAAATTTGACAATAAATGCATGATGAAAATTATGTAATACACTACAAATCAAATAGTTAAGGACTTAGCTCCCAATCAACCGATTTCATGTTACATTTCTAATTTGTAGTTATTTTAGTTCACATGCACTTCTATTGTCCTTAGGATAGGCATGGATATCACAAATCTTATAGCTAATTTTCCTCTTGAAATCAATACAGTTGATTGCACACTGATTATCACTAATCACAAAAACAGCAATTAATTGACTTCACTTATCATTTTAGTGTGTGTGAGGTAAACAAATGTGTATTATTCTAATTATATGGTAAATCCTTCTCCTCCTCCTCCTCCTCCTCCTCCTCAGCATCATCATCATCACCACCACCACCACCACCATCATCATCATCATCATCATCATCATCATCATCATCATCATCACCATTTTAAAATTCATTTTTCTATGCTTACATGTGTTGGACAGAGTTTATTCAGGTAGGTTTTTATTACAGTTGGGCGTCCTTCTTGTTTCCAACCCTCACCTGTTTCTAAGTAAGGTAATATTTCCTCATAGCCAGACATATTTTTGGAGGATATTGAAAATGAATGACATTCAATTACAATAATCATGTCGTGCATACACACACACACACACACACACACACACACACACACACACACACGCTCTCTCTTCTCTTCCACATGCATACATGCACGTGTATGTACATATATTACATACCTGTATGCATATGTATGTACATACATACATCCTTATATACTTTCATACATATATACTTACATAATTACTCACTTACCTACTTTCTCTCTTCATATCTCTCTCATTGTTGCTCTTTTATTGTCTCTCTGTGTGTACGGAGAGAGTGAAAGAGCTACAAAGAGAAAGAGACGTCTGTGAACTACCATATGTCTCTACAGACATGAAATTAACTTGCAAGCCCTTTCACACACTACATACACTGAATCACCCAATCTTGGAGGAAGAACATCTTCCTCCAAGATTGATCTTTTTATGGGATTTCAGATGGTTGACATACCCAACCTTAGAAAGGAATATACAGCCACACATTTCACATATCCAACACAGTATGTTCTCATTAAGGTTCTGATGACAACCCCTCTGAAGCTGGCACTTTAGGCTTTTGTGCTCAAGGTGACCCTCTTCAAGAGTTTTACAACCTTCCCTTATACGCTTCCTCCACTCAGCTCTTTCCAAAGCTAGTTCTTCCCAGTTCTTTTCATTGATTTGCATTTCCTCCAGATTACCTTTTATGCATTCTTTGTACCTTTTTTTTGTGGTTTTTGCTGAGGATGCTTTCCAGTGCACAGCTCACTGCAGAACTGCTGCTTTGGAATCCAATTATCTTCCATATTCACAGAATGGCCTACCCAACTCATCTGAGTAGATATGACAAGTGACTAGATGCTTGTGCATCCTGCCTTTGTGAGGACTTCTGTGTCTGGTATTTTACTTTTCCACTTGTTGAGTATGTGTCTCAAACATTTATGATGAAAGCACTCAAGCAACTTGAGATGCTTATGGTGTACTGCCCATGTTTCAAAAGAGTGTATTAGAGCCATTAGTATGCAAGCCTTGTAAACACTCAGCTTGGTGTTGTAGACAAGGCTGCAATTTGCCCAAACTCTTTTTCAAGCTTCCCAAATGTTACAGATGCTTTCAGAACAAGGGATCAAAAAGTCATGTTGACTCTATGGAAGACATTTGTTCTGAGCTGCCTAGACTATTGCTCTCAGTTGTGGTCACCACACAGTGTCAAGCTAACAAGAGAACTTGAGGCAATTCAGCGTCACTATACAAAAAAGATATCCACAGTCCAGCAGATGAACTACAGGGAGCGACTGAAGGCACTAAGTCTCTACTCCCTGGAGCGCAGGCAGGTGATATGTAATAATTTAGATATGGAAAATACTGGAAGGACTGGTACCAAACTTAGGCATCAAGTACTATATGAATGCCTGCACAGGTCGCCACTGCATAGTACCAAGGGTACCGTCCACTGCATCTCACATAAGAAACAGACTCGGTTTCAGAGGACCTCAACTCTTTAATGCCCTACCAAAACAATTGAGATGCCTGCAAGACATGGATGTAGAGGTCTTCAAAACAAAACTTGACACTTTCCTGTCCACAATACTAGACGAACTGATGGCTTGAAATGAGACACAGTTGAGGGCAGCGATATCAAATTCTCTTATACACCAGATGTGCCATTGAAAGTCTTGATTGGACTATATCAAGTGGAGGAGAAGAGCCATGCAAGGAACGTGCAGAGAGCACAGCATAAGGAGAGAAAGACATGGTGGTGCTCTAGCCTGACTGCAGCCACTTGGCTGAAAAGCATGACCAAGTTAGTAGTGGGGGAGGGTGCGCTGAAAGTGTAGCTGCTAGTATAAGAATAGCCTGGGCAAAGTTCAGAGAGCTCTTACCTCTGCCGGTGACAAAGAGTCTCTCTCTCAGAGTAAAAGGCAGACTGTATGACGCATGTGTACGAACAGCCATGCTTCATGGCAGTGAAACATGGGCCATGACTGCTGCAGACATGCGTAGGCTCGAAAGGAATGAAGCCAGTATGCTCCGATGGATGTGTAATGTCAGTGTGCATACTAGACAGAGTGTAAGTACCTTGAGAGAAAAATTGAACCTAAGAAGCATCAGTTGTGGTGTGCAAGAGAGACGATTGCTGGTATGGTCATGTGGCGAGAATGGATGAGGATAGCTGTGTGAAAAAGTGCCACACCTTAGCAGTTGAGGGAACCTGTGGAAGAGGTAGACCCAGGAAAACCTGAGATGAGGTTGTGAAGCACGACCTTCAAACATTAGGCCTCACTGAGGCAATGACTTCTGACCAAGACCTTTGGAAATATGCTGTGCGTGGGAAGACCCGGCAAGCCAAGTGAGACCATAAACCAAGGCCTCTGCCAGGGGTGTAGCCAGCCCACTTATGTGTACCTTTCCTTCATTGGACACTAAACTCCACTTGCGAAGACCTATTGAGGCAAGTGAAATCTAAATCGAACTAAATTCGACAACTGGCACCCATGCCAACATCGTCTCCTTCATTGGAAACTGAACTCGGCTTGCGAAGACCTGTTGGGGCAAGTGAAAGCGAAATCGTGATGGCACATGTACCAGTGGAGCGCTAAGAGCACTGTCCGAGTGTGATCGTTGCCAGAGCAGCTGTCTGTCTTCCATGCCAGTGGCACGTAAATAGCACCATTTGAGCGTGATCGTTACCAGTGATGCCTTCCCGGTACTTGTGCCGATGGCACATGAAAAGACATTTGAGCAAGGTCGTTGCCAGTGCCGCTGGACTGGCTCCTGTGCAGGTGGCATGTAAAATACACCATTTTGAGTGTGGCCGTTGCCAGTATCGCCTGACTGGCCTTCGTGCCGGTGGCACATAAAAGCACCTACTACACTCTCGGAGTGGTTGGCGTTAGGAAGGGCATCCAGCCGTAGAAACTCTGCCAAATCAGATTGGAGCCTGGTGTAGTCATCTGGCTCTCCAGTCTTCGGTCAAATCGTCCAACCCATGCTAGCATAGAAAGCGGATGTTAAACGATGATGATGATGATGTATATGTATATAGATATGTATATATATATATATATGTATATATGTATATAC
This sequence comes from Octopus bimaculoides, assembly GCF_046866305.1. Lineage (NCBI taxonomy): Eukaryota > Metazoa > Mollusca > Cephalopoda > Octopoda > Octopodidae > Octopus > Octopus bimaculoides. The sequence goes on from NC_142938.1 coordinate 36,509,664, forward strand.
ATATATATGTATATATATATATGTATTTACATATGTAAATATTTGAATGTATATATGTACATATGTGTATATATATATATATATATATATATATGTATGCATATATATGTATATATATATGGATGTATATATATATATGTATGCATATATATGTATATATATATATGGATGTATATATATGTATGTATATATATATGTATGTATATATATATATATATATATATATATATATATATATAAATGTATATGTATATATATATTTATGTATGTATATGTATATATTTATGTATGTAAGACATTATAACCGAATATGAGAACTATAGTTCTCATATTTATGTATGTATATATATATGTATATAGGTATGTTTATATATATATATATATATATATATATATGTATATATGTATGTATATATGTATATGTTTGTATATTTGTATGTATATATATATATGTATCTATATATATTTATATTTGTATGTATATATGTATATATATATGTATATATGTATATGTATATATGTATATATATATATATATCTATTAAATTCAAATTACGACAAACGTAAATAAACAAACGAAGTTTGCTTTTAGAAGCGTTGAGATCTAGCCACCTACACTTTTCTCTGCAAAATAGGGGTAGTTTATCCTGTTCAGGCTATATTATTAGCATTATTCTGCGATTGAATATATATCTATATATGTATGTTTATATGTATGTGTATATATATATGTATATGTAAAAATATATGTATACATATATGTATATATATATGTATATATATATGTGTATGTATTTATATATATCTATATATGTATGTATATATGTATGTGTATATGTATGTATATATATATATATATATATATATGTATATGTAAATATATAAGTATACATATATGTATCTATACTATAAAAGGCAGATTTTCTCTGTGTGTGTGTGTATGTTTAAAATTCATACATTTAGACAATTTCAAATTTCTTGGATTAAACAATTGCAATTAATATTCTAAATACAATTTGTTAGGTCACTGCTTCATTTTTTCACTCCAAAAAATTCCTAATAGCGAATAAAATCCATAAAACTACAGAAGTAAACATTTTCTCCCTAATAAAATCTAATTTCCTCTTTCTAATACAAATCCTTTCAACTCCTACTTTCTCTTATGAACCTTTACGAACAATCCAACAACAAATACAAAAAGAAAGGAAGGAGAAATATCAAAACTGAAACAATCACCTTTCGATACTGTAATGACAGATACTAAAACTACATACAAAATTACTTTGCCCCTCTAAAATTAACTATTTCTATTCCTCTTACACATCGTTTCAATTGCTACTTTCTCTTATGAACGTTTACGAACGATCCAAGAAAAAAGACAAAGAAACGAAGGAGAGTGATAGTCAAATAAACAGACACACTACCAATCATACATAAATACACACATATATATGTACTTATGGTTACCAATGACCTCATTCTAATTGGCGGGAATTGTAAGTTTACTTTCCATTTCTAATTCCGTCCTTCACCAGCGAGACATCTTTTTCAAATACGATTGACAAACATTTATTCCCTACAAACTGAGTTTTTTGAAAATCTTTTCGTAAATCTTGAGATTAACACCTGCACCATTACCTACCTAACCCTAACAAACCCTAACCCTAACACTGTAGTGAAAATCGTACAGGTGTTAATCTGAAAATTTAACAATCTTTTTTAAAACACTTTTACTTACTAACATTTTTTTAATTTAGTGTGTGTGTGTGTGTGTGTGTGTGTGTGTGTGTGTTGCCCATATATATATATATATATATATATACACTTAAGACTTAGTTGTGGGTTGGGACTTTGATCGGCAGAGGTCATTATTATTATTATTTATTATTATTATTATTATTTTAAATTTTCTCACAAGGGCGGCTTCAAGCAGGTGGAGAATAGTCGATTATATTGACCCCTGTGTTCAACTGGTACTTATTTTTTAGACCCCGAAAGGATGAAAGGCAAAGTCAACTTCAGCGGAATTTGAACTCAGAACGTAGAGTGCTATTTTATAACTGTCTTCCATTCCCCCTTCCTCTCTTTCTCTTTCTTCATTGCTCTCATTCTATATTTCTTTCTCCCCCTCTTTTTCTAGCTCTCTCAAACACATACACGTGCACATACACACAAGCATTCACTACAAGATAACTCATGTTCATCAATGTTTTGTAAATATACAAACTACGGAGCTTATGGACAACATATTGCAAATCCGTGAACTTCATTACAAATGTGAGTAATTTTTCAGATTAACACCCGCACGATTTTCACTAGGGTGTTAGGGTTACGGTTTTTGGGTCAGGGTTATGGTTTTAGGGTTACAGTTAGGTTAAGGTTATGATGAGGGTTAGTGTTACGGTTACAGTTTTAGGGTCAGGATTAGGGTTTTAGGGTTAGGGTTATGTAATCGTGCGGGTGTTAATCTGAAAAATTACCGAAATGTGAAAAGTACCGACCCTGCCATCTTTTATAACTTTTGTTGTTCTGTTTAATATGTACTTAGATTATGCCTCCAAACAAGAGAGCTTGTTGGAGAAAGAAAGCAACCGGTTTAAAAAGACAGCAACAGACTGCAGCAATTCACCACATTCCAAAAGCTACTTTGAACATAATGCAAAATGGTGCATCCTCATCTACTGCTCAATCTGATAGAATTCTGGCAGAACTGTAGCAACAGATCGCCAGCAATTGCTTCATCAGAAATTGCTGTCCTACCTCCTGCGAAAAGGAATTACCCTGCTATGTATAATCAAGGCAGCGCAAAAAGTTGTTTTGCACAAGCATTTGTATAGCCAATTAGATGGATAAAATTTACGTACACTTAATAATGTTACACAAAACAGCCTTCAGACTTTCCCTATTAATTTCGTCTTTTGAATTATGAACATATGTACATCATAAGGGTTTTTTCATTGCAAGGCTTTCTTTTTTAGTTGATTTTTACCTAGCAAGACTTATCGTAGATGGCGTAATAAGTCACACCCGGACAACGTCGGGTTATACTGCTAGTATATATATGTGTATGTATATATATGTGTGTGTATGTGGGTATATGTATGTGTTAATATGTGTGGATGTATGGATTAATATATGTATGTATGTATCTGTATGTATATCTATATGTGTGTGTGTTTGTATGTTTGAATATGTAAGATTAATACCGTGGTGTGTAGTGTTTGTATATGTAAACATATGATGTATGTATATATAAACATATAAGATTGATAGTCTTATATGCCTATATATATATATAGGCATATAAGACTATTTTTTACCCCTTTTGTTACTGGTCCTAAATGTGGATGCTGTATGGAAGTGATGAAATTGTACTTCATTGAATTGAATACACAATGTACGAAGGCTCTATGGTACCTAGCAAAAATTTGCATAGATCTTGTTTTGGAGATACAGACAAAAGCCCCACAACAATTACCTTCCCTTGCCTCCCAAGTACACAATGTTAGTGCCACAACCATCAACGCTGGCACATTGAAGGGGAGATCTGGTGAGATTATGGAAATTATGGAGCATTGAAATGTCGATGTGTGTGGTGTGCAAGAAGTGAGATAGAAGGGGGCCTCTGATAGAGTCCTCATGGGTAAGAAACAGGTTCAATTCTTCTAAGTTGGGTGATGGAGTGGGTGGTGTGGGCATACTCCTAGCAGAAAAGTAGGTAGATATGGTAATTGAGGTAATCAGAGTATGCGATAGGTTATTAAGTTGAGACTTATAGATAGACTAACAGGCTTGACTGACTGATGATCAGGGCCTTCTGCAGACTACCTCAACGACAAATGACAGAGACTTATTGTGGGTGGTGACTTTAATGGACATGTTGGGCAGCATTCCCATGGATTCCATGGTGTGCATGGTAGTTACGGCTTTGGCCTCAATAATGAGGAGTAACAAATCTACTGGAGTTCTCTGATGAAAATGATCTCATGATCTGCAACACTAACTTCAGAAAACCAGCCAACCAGCCACCTAATCATCATCATCATCATCATCCTTCTACCAACCTATGGTTGATCAGAACTCCATTGACAATCTCTTTCCACACTACACAATCCTGCATTGCTGTGTTCAGATCTCTAATATCCAGCCCTGACTCCTGAGATATAGTATCTGGAAATATCAGTCTCCTGGAGAAAACACTTCCAGAAGGATGCCATAGGAGCAGGAATGAGATAGCTTCTTTCTCTGCTCGAGGACAGAGGCCAGTAAATTGTAACCAGTTCTGTTTTAGCTTGAGGGATATTAGTATCAGATTTCCATAGATATTACTAAGTGATGGGTGTGATGTCCAACTGATGTTCTGTATCTTTCTGAGCAGGTTGGTATATGTTCCATCTAGTTGTTTTTCTAAGAGAGCCGATAAGGTCCAGGTCTCTGATCCATCGAGAAAGACTGACAAGTCCGTTTGGGAGTCTATTATGTGAAATCCAAGATATTTGAAGTCATCAACGTTTTTGATTGATATATTAATGAGCGATTTGGGTCAGGTCGCTCTTTAGCGCTACTGGTAACATGTAACCCAGTACAACTTGTCACATGGTCAGGTCATTGGCGATTAAACTGGCAACCCCATCAAGCTTGCTTGGTGAGGAGGGTGATGTTGGACACCCTGCGGTATGAAAAATAAGATGTGTCAAAGGGTGGAAAAACTACTGTGTAGTCAACGGCCAATTCATCAGTGTTTGATTGTGACTCATGTGTGAAAGTTTGTGTGAGTGTATGTTTGTGTGTGTATCGTGTGTGTGTATTTTGTGTGTGTAATTTTGTGAGTTGTGTTTTATATATTGTATAAAATTTTAACTTTTTATGTATTTTTACATGTACTTTTACATCCTCAAATTTATTTTATTCTCTTATCTCTATTTTATCTTCATCTTTCTATCTGTGATTGAGGTATGTGGGGGATACACCCCGCATGGCGTAATGTCCATGCCCTGCATAGCTGGAATGGAGTAGACAGGACTCGCTGAGCTGAGGTGAAGGCAGCCTGCCTAGAAGGAAATCTCTTATAAGAAAAAACAGCCGCAGAACTGAAATACCAATTGGTGTCTGGTGTGGGATAACTTTACCTCAAGGCTAAGGAGAAGTCTTAAGCCTTGGATGGCAATCTCTCTTGAGATGATGTCTCATATGTAAAAATACCTGGATGTAGGACTGGCGATCCACTTCTGTATCAGCTACCAAAAGAATTGCCACCTAATCACTTATCAGTTGGTGGGAACATAAACCAAGTTAATTACCTCCTTACTAGGCAACGAGATCAACTGATGCTCACAAATGCGAAGTCCTTCCCAAGTGAAGAGTGTACTTCCCAAAATAGGCTACTAGTTAGTGACTTCAGAATTAAGGCTAGAAAGACTTGAAGAAATAAACCATAGTGGAAAAGAAGATTATAGGAGCTCAAAAACTCAGCAAGCCAACAAAAATTTAGAAACATTCTACTGGAAGCCTCATGTTTTAGAGAGGAGGAGGAGGAGGAGGAGGAGGAGGAAGAAACATATAGCTTAGAGGACAACTGGAAGTTCCTGCAAAACAATTTACTGGGGGCTGCTGACCAAATCTGTGGCTGGTGCAAAGTCTCAGCTAGGCTGAGGGTGACATGGTGGTGGAACAAGCAGGTGGACAGCACTATAAAAACAAAGAGACAGGCCTGGAAAGACTGGAAAAACAGTGGAAGCAGAGCATTGTATCAGGGAACCAGAAGGGAGGCTAGGCAATAGGTTTACACAATAAAAGGAATAACAGAGGGTAAGAGGTTTGCTAATGTCCTACAACATGAGGATTAGAGACATGAGGTGCTCAGGATTGCAAAGCAGTATATCAGAGAGAATAGAGATGTGGTGGGTGAGGAATGTGTGCGAATGGATAATGGTATGCTTGCACTTAGTGACTCAGAGAAGAAAGATGCATGGAGATGCCATTTTGAAAGGTTGTTAAATGTGGAGAATATTTGGGAGAAGGAGAGTCTTTCAAATATTGAACCAATTGAGGGACCAGCCATCACAGTGGAAAGCAGTATAATAGATAAGGCACTAAGAAAATGAAGACTGGGAAAGCCCCTGGACCGTTGAGTCTCACTGCCTAGATGATTAAAATATCCGCTTTGATTAAAATAGTTAAATCAAATTATTCAGGAGGTGTCATCCCCAAAGACTGTTGTAGTTATATTATTAGCTGCTACAAGAATAAAGGTGATGCCTTAGAAACAACTATAGAGGTATGAAACTGCTAGATTAGGTCATGAAAATTATAGAGAGAGTTATAGCTCAACTGAGATGCAGTTTAGTTTTGTACCTGAGAGAAGTACCACAGATGCGATCTTCCTAGTGAGACAGTTGCAATAAACGTATTTGGCCAAAAGTAAACCATTATACTTAGCTTTCATCGACCTGGAGAAAGCTTTCTACAGAATCCTCTACTCTCTTATCTGGTGGTCTCTAAGATAGCTAGGATCACTCTCTTGATCACTTTCTTTCTCCTTCTCTTGCTTCTCCCTCTGGCTAGGTAACTAAGTGTCTCCTTTGCATCAGCACACCTGTTTCTGTCCTCTTTCTTGTACTGCTCTCTCCCCCTCTTTCTCTTCCTCTTTCTCTCTGCCTCACCATCTCTCTTCCTTTCCCGCTTTCTCTTTCTGGCAGGGTAACCATGTACCTCCTCTATAGCAAGACACCTGTTTCTGCCTCTCTGTTTCTCTCACACTCTAACCTTTCATCATCTGACACAAGATCCCCTCTTCCACTGCCCCCTCCCCTCTTAAAATTCCTTGTCTAGCAAGTTACTTAGTGACCCTGCTGGTGACTGTAAAATAGTTGGCATTTAGAAGAACATCCAGCTGTAAAACTCATGCCAAAACTGACCTTGCCTGTGCTGGTGCCATGTAAAAAGCACTGTATCCATTCTGTGGAGTGGTTGGTATTAAGAAGGGGATCCAGCCATAAAAAGCTTGCCAAATCAGACACAGTAGCCTGAGGTAATCTTCTACCTGGCCAGATCCTGTCAACTGTCCTACCAATGCATGCATGGAAGACGGATGTTAAATGATAACAATGATGATATATATGTATATATCCTTGTATGTAAATGGTTGAGTGTGTGTGTTTGTCATTTTGTCTTGATTTTGTGTGGAAGTTGTAAATAAATATCACTGCCATACAAGCTGTGACTTTCAATATTCCATGGAAGCATCCCTGGGTATGGGGAATTATCACTTTACTTGGAAAGATGGTTGGTAATAGGAAGGACATCTGGTTGTAGAAAAACCTGAGTAAATTTTATCAGACCCATGTAAGCTTGAAAAAGCGGACATTAAAATAATGATATGTGTATATAGATATATAAGATAAAACTTACTTGGAGGCAATGCGGGGTGTTCGATCATATAATAACATAAATAATATATAATTATATGCATATATCCATACATATATGTACATACCGACATCTATATGTATACATACAAGCATATGTGGGTACAGGACATCACAAAAACATGTTAAACACAATGAGAAACGAAAACATAAAGACGAAGACAGAAAACAAACTTTTTTTTTTCAAACAACGAAAAAAGCAAACATATTTTCGAAGGTGTCCCTTCTCCAATTGCTAAATGTCCTTTAAATACTCTGGAAAATTTATTTCTGTAAAATGTTGGGAGTGGGTAAAATTTCCGAGGCTTCCACCTTACTCCACCCCGTTTTTCAGACCCCCACAAGGGTTTTGTAGCATATTAGGTCACAGGAATTCATTCAACGAAAAGAAAAAATTCCCAATGATTCCAGGATTGGGTAGGGAAGACCTTGCCCTACCCCTTTTTCCCAATTTGCAGCATATTAGGAGGTCGGGGTACTTGATTTCATGCAAAAAAAAAAAAAATCCGATTTTTAATTTTTTTCTTCAGTGCAAATCGTATGGGTGAAAAGATCAATGGTGGGGGTGGGGGGTGAAATTTCCGAGGCTTCACCCTCACCCCACCATGTTTTTTGGACCCTCAAAAAGGTTTTGTAGCATATTAGGTCACATAAATTCATTCAACGAAAAAAAACAAAATTTTCAATGATTCCAGGAGGGGTTAGGGAAGACCTTGCCCTAAGGGATTTACAGCATATTAAGAGGTCAGGGTACTTGATCCCATACAAAAAATCCGAGTTTTTTCTCTTAGTGAAAATTGCGCAGGTGTTAATCTGAAAATGTACCCTTTGTTTTTCTTTCTCGCCATTGCTAGACAGGTGACTTAACTCATATTAGCAAACTTACAAATTGGAAATCGGTAAAAGTTATGGTTGAAAATCGATTTTTACCACTATCCACGGGTGCCTCGGGGAAAATAAGTTGACAAAAAGACAGCCATGATAGTGACCAGTGTCCTAAAATTGGAAGTTGGTTCATCTGGGACACTTGACAGGAAGAGGTCCAGCTTTATTTTGAAGATGCCTACATCCACCGCATGCAGGTCTCTCAGGTCCTTCGGGAGGATATTGAAGAGCTGTGGACCTCTGAAGCCCAGGCTATTGCAGTATCTTGTCCTACATCTTCATGGCAAATTTGGAGTCCTTGGCATTATGCAGTGGCGCCCAGTTCTAGTATTTGTGTAACTTTCGATGCTAAAGTTTGAGACAAGTCCTTCCAGGATCTTCCAGATGTATATTATGGCATATCTTTCTCGCCTACGGTCTAAGGAATAGAGTCTTAATCTCTTGAATCTTTCCCAATAGCTTATATACTGCATAGAGGCTATCTTCTTTGTGTAGCTTTGTTGGATTGCCTCAAGTTCTGAGATTTATTTGACACTGGTTGGTGACCATAGCTGAGAGCAATAGTCAAAGTGGCTTAGGACAAGTGTCCTCCAGAGGACCATCATGGTTTCCTGATCTCTTGTTCTAAAAGTTCTAAGAATCCATCCGGTCATCTGCCTGCATTTCATTGCCAATTTAGCAACATGCACATGAAAGGATGCATCATTACTCATGTAAATGCCCAGGTCTCGCACTGTCTCTGCTTCTGGGATTGCAGTCCTTCCAGGTCCAGTGTATTTAATGGGTACTGCATTTAGTTTGGCATGCTGATAACACAAGGCTTGAAACTTTACAACATTAAACTGCATGCTATTCTTTTCAGCCCACTTGTATATTTCATCCAGCTCACATTGCAGGTGCATAGTGTCTTCAGGGTTCTGTATTACCAGTGGGACTTTTGTATCATCTGTGTGGCTGAGGGCATGTCTGAGAGGGCCATTACGAACAGTAGTGGTCCCAAAACAGTGCCTTGCGGAACACCACTCAGTATTTGCGTGTCATAGGAGGTGGCTCCATTGGCTACTACCACCTGACTTCTCTCCTTCAGGAAGTCTAAAAGCCATTCTCCCAATTTTCCAACTATGCCAAGATCACGCAGTTTGTGACATATCATTCCATGATCGACTTTATCAAAGGCCTTTGCAAAGTCGAGATATATCACTTCCATATTTGAGTGGTTGAGCAGCTGTTTCAGCATCCAGTCATAGTGTTGTAAGAGCTGAGTCAGGAAGCTTCTTCCTGGTCGGAAACCATGTTGGGTGTCAGGCAGCAAGTCATTTTCTTCAAGGAAGGTGATTAGTTTTCTTCATGACCTTTCTGATGTGTGAGGTCAAAGAGATAGGTCTGTAGTTCTTGGCCTCTGCTCTGCTACCTCCTTTATGAATAGGGCATATTTTACCCTCCTTCAGTTTTCTTGGAAGTTTGCCAGTTGCAAGGAAGCTCTGAAAGACGGACTGCAGTGGTCTTGCTAGGACTCGCTTACATACTTTTAGAAGGATTGCTGAGAATCCATCAGGGCCAGTAGCCAAGTTTGGGTTCATTTCATCTATAGCCCTTATTACATTGTCTACCTTTATATTGATGTAATCAATCATCATTGCCTCTGTTTTTTTTATCTGCAGTGGTAGAAAAGTCAGTTGGATTGCCCTAGGGGTGGAGTGAAAATACTTTTGAATTTCTCATTTAGTATTTCACTTATCCTTTTTGGGTTTCCTGTGAGTGTACCATCTTTTTCAAGGAGTGGCCCTATCCTGCAGTGCACTGAAGCTGTTTCTTTGGCAAACTTGTAGAAATCTCTGGGGTTAGATTTTATATTGTCTATAGCCCAGGCTTCTTTGTCTGCTCTTTCTTTTTCATGGGAGAGTTGCAGATTTTTTTAAATCTCCAGCAGTTGTATTTTGAGGCGGGACTTTTCACTGTTTTCAATTTGCTTGTTTAGGTGATTTGAAACTTTTGTACGCCGTCTCATAAGAATTTTCCTCTCCCTGTTGATTTTGTTCTTGTATACAGTGGCCTTTCTCTCCAGGACACATTTGTAGCATATGGCTTGCATTACAGACATAAATTGTTGAAGTTTCATGTCGATGTCCGGTGAGGAGAGATATTTAGGCCAGTTTTGTTTGAGGATCTCTTTATCAATTTGTTTCCAGTTTGCCTTATGGAAGTTCAAGCTGGAAAGATTCTGAGAGTTTCTTGTAGGCTGCATGTCCATGGTTTCCTTTGGTCCGTACATGGTCAGCTCTACCATGTTGTGATCCGAGAGTTTGTGTTGGTGTCACTTTCACATTATGGATGAGATCCATATTATTTGTGAAGCAGAGATCCAGTATGTTACCTGCCCTTGTTGGTTGGAGTACTATTTGTTCCATGTACAAAGTGTTGATGACATTCAGGAGGGACTTCACCTGTCCTTGTTTGCATCGTGTCATTCCTGGGAGAGAAAGGCCCTCGGGCCATCTGACATTGGGCAGATTGAAGTCTCCCATAAGAAGTACACTTTTTTGTTCTAATGTGACTAGAATTTCTGTAGGTTTTTACTACACTCTAAATGCTTTGCAACATTTGTTTTTGAAAGTAGTAGTTTTCTGATTGCAGCCCTCCCATGAAAGCCGGCTTTGTGCAGCTCTCGGTGAACAATTTTTGTGGAAACTGGGTTCCCGAGGTGGTCTGCAGTAATTTTGGGAGCTGTACTCTTGTGATCCTTTCTAACAATTTGCATAAGTGTCTGATGGTCCCTATCTGTAAATTTTAGTTTTCTTCCAGAGTTTTGTTTTGATGAGGAGGTTTTTCCTTCTTTCTCAAAAGCTGTCATTACTTTCAAGACGGTAATTCTTGATATGCTAAACATTTCGGCTGTTTTCGTTACTATGCATCTGCCATACGAGCACCAACAATTTGACTTCTTTGAATGTCTGATAGATCTGTCATTTTAATGAATTTTAATTACCTTTTTCTGATGATATCTGAAAAGAAGCAGCAACTTTAGCCAAACATATTAAGCAACACTAATAATAAATCAAAAACTTAAAAATAAACAAGCTTTTGACGGTTTTAGAGATGTTTCAAAATTATGATGCCATGATGCTAGGTGTTTCCATTATTTTGTCCAACCCCTGTATGTATGTATGTATGTATGTATGTATGTATGTACGTACGGTCGGTCGGTCGGTCGGTCGGTCGGTCGGTCGGTCGGTCGGTCGGTCGGTCGGTCGGTCGGTCGGTCGGTCGGTCGGTCGGTCGGTCGGTCGGATAAACCTCTGTACCTAGCTTTCATTGACATGGAGAAAGCCTTTGACAGGATCCCCCGATCCCTTATCTGGTGGTCAATGAGGAAACTTGGGATAGAAGAATGGTTAGTGAGAGCTGTGCGAGCCATGTACAGAGATGCTGTCAGTAAGGTGAGGGTTGGAAATGAGTACAGTAATGAATTCCAGGTAGAGGTAGGGGTCCAACAAGGTTCGGTCCTCAGCCCCCTCCTATTTATCATAGTCCTCCAGGCGATCACAGAGGAATTCAAGAGAGGATGCCCCTGGGAGCTCCTCTATGCTGATGACCTTGCACTAATTGCGGAGTCACTATCAGAACTAGAGGAGAAGTTTCAGGTGTGGAAGCAAGGACTAGAATCGAAGGGCCTTAGAGTCAACCTAGCTAAAACCAAAATCCTAATAAGTAGGAAGCCAGACAAAAGACAAACCCCTTCAGGTAGATGGCCCTGCTCAGTTTGTAGAAAAGGAGTAGGTAGTAACTCTATAAGATGTACCCAGTGCAAGCTATGGACACATAAGAGATGCAGCAATATCAAAGGCAGGTTAACTAGGAAGTTAGTTTTTGTATGTGGCAGATGTTCAGGTGCAATAAACACTGTAAACAAACAGGAAACAACTTCTGTCTCATTCCAGGGAGAAAAACTAGAGGTAGTTGATAGCTTCTGCTATCTGGGTGACCAAGTTAGTAGTGGGGGTGGGTGCGCTGAAAGTGTAGCTGCTAGAATAAGAATAGCCTGGGCAAAGTTCAGAGAGCTCTTACCTCTGCTGGCGACAAAGAGACTCTCACTCAGAGTAAAAGGCAGACTGCATGACGCATGTGTACGAACAGCCATGCTACATGGCAGTGAAACATGGGCTGTGACTGCTGAGGACATGCGTAAGTTTGCAAGGAATGAAGCCAGTATGCTCCGCTGGAAGTGTAATGTCAGTGTGCATACCCGACAGAGTGTAAGTATCTTGAGAGAAAAGCTGAACATAAGAAGCATCAGTTGTGGTGTGCAAGAGAGACGATTGCGCTGGTATGGTCATGTAGCGAGAATCGATGAGGATAGCTGTGTGAAAAAGTGCCACACCTTAGCAGCTGAGGGAACCTGCGGAAGAGGTAGGCCCAAGAAGACCTGGGATGAGGTGGTGAGGCACGACCTTCGAACATTGGGCCTCACCGATGCGATGACTTCTGACCGAGACCTTTGGAAATGTGCTGTGCGTGAGAAGACCCGGGAAGCCAAGTGAGACCTAAATCCAAGGCCTCTGCCAGGGGTGTAGCCAGCCCACTCATGCGTACCTTTCCTACATTGGACACTAAACTCCGCTTGCGAAGACCTGTTGAGGCAAGTGAAATTGAACTAGATTCGACGACTGGCACCCGTGCCAACGTCGTCTCCTTCATTGGACACGAAACTCAACTTGCGAAGACTTATTGGGGTAAGCGAATAGCGAAATCGGGATAGCACCTGTGCCCAGCGTCGCCTTCCTGGCACTTGTGCTTGTGACATGTGTAAGGATTTTCGAGCGAGATCGTTGCCAGTGCCCCTGGACTGGCTCTTGTGCGGGTGGCACTTAAAATACACCATTTTGAGCGTGGCCGTTGCCAGTACCTCCTGACTGGCCTTCGTGCGGGTGACATGTAAAAGCACCCACTACACTCTCTGAGTGGTTGGCATTAGGAAGGGCATCCAGCTGTAGAAAATCTGCCAAATCAGATTGGAGGCTGGTGTTGCCATCCGGTTTCACCAGTCCTCAGTCAAATCGTCCAACCCATGCTAGCATGGAAAGCGGACTTTAAACGATGATGATGATGATGATATATATATATGTATGTATATGTATGTATGTATGTATGTATACGTATATGTATGTATGTATATATATATATGTATGTATATATCATCATCATTATCTTCGTTTAATGTCCGCTTTCCATGCTAGCATGGGTTGGACGATTTGACTGAGTACTGGTGAAACCAGATGGCTACACCAGGTTCCAATCTGATTTGGTAGAGTTTCTACAGCTGGATGCCCTTCCTAACGCCAACCACTCAGAGAGTGTAGTGGGTGCTTTTACGTATCACCCGCACGAAGGCCAGTCAGGCGGTACTGGCAACGGCCACGCTCAAAATGGTGCAATTTATGTGCCACCCACACAAGAGCCAGTCCAGGGGCACTGGCAACGATCTCGCTCGAAAATCCAACGAAGGCCAGCCACGTGGCACTGGCAGCGGCCACGCCCAAAATGGTGCATTTCATGTGTCGCCCGCACATGAGCCAGTCCAGAGGCACTGGCAACGATCTCGCTCGAAAAATTTCATGTGTCACCCGCACATGAGCCAGTTCGGGGGCACCGGCAACGATCTCGCTCGAGAATCCTACGACGGCCCCGCACAAGAGCCAGTCTAGGGGCACTGGCAACGATCTCGCTCGAAAAATTTCATGTGTCGCCCGCATAAGAGCCAGTCCAGGGGCACTGGCAACGATCTCGATCGAAAATCCCACTAAGACCAGCCAGGCGGCACTGGCAACGGACATGCCCAAAATGGTGCATTTCATGTGTCACCCGCACATGAGCCAGTCCAGGGGCACCGGCAACGATCCCACTCGCAAGTTCATGCACATGTTGCGGGCACAAGTGAGAGAAAGGCGACGCTGGGCACAGGTACCATCACGATTTCGATTTCGCTTGCCCCAATAAGTCTTCGCAACCTGAGTTTCGTGTCTAATGAAGGAGACGGCGTTGGCATGGGTGCCAGTCGTCGAATTTAACTCGATTTCGATTTCACTTGCCTCAACAGGTCTTTGCAAGTGGAGTTTAGTGTCCAACTTAACTCAATTTCGATTTCACTTGCCTCAATATGTCTTCACAAGTGGAGTTTGGTGTCCAATGAAGGAAGGTACGCATAAGTGGACTGGCTGAGGCCATAGATTTAGGTCTCACTTGGTTTGCCGGGTCTTCTCACGCACAGCATATTTCCAAAGGTCTCGATCAGAAGTCATCGCCTCAGTGAGGCCCAATGTTCGAAGGTCGTGCCTCACCACCTCATCCCAGGTCTTCCTGGGCCTACCTCTTCCGCAGGTTCCCTCAACTGCTAAGGTGTGGCACTTTTTCACACAGCTATCCTCATCCATTCTCGCTACATGACCATACCAGCGCAATCGTCTCTCTTGCACACCACAACTGATGCTTCGTAAGTTCAACTTTTCTCTCAAGGTACTAATACTCTGTCTAGTATGCACACTGACATTACTCGTCCATCGGTGCATACTGGCTTCATTCCTTGCGAGCCTACGCATGTCCTCAGCAGTCACAGCCCATGTTTCACTGCCATGAAGCATGGCTGTTCATACACATGTGTCATGCAATCTGCCTTTTACTCTGAGAGAGAGACCCTTTGTCGCCAGCAGAGGTAAGAGCTCTCTGAACTTTGCCCAGGCTATTCTAATTCTAGCAGCTACGCTTTCATCGCACCCACCCCCACTGCTAATTTGGTCACCAAGATAGCGGAAGCTATCAACCACTTCTAGTTTTTCTCCCTGGAATGTGGCAGAAGTTGTTTTCTGCACAGTATTTATAGCTCCTGAACATCTGCTACATACAAAAACTAACTTCCTAGTTAACCTTCCTTTGATATTGCTGCACCTCTTATGTGTCCATAGCTTGCACTGGGTGCATCTTATAGAGTTACTACCCACTCCTTTTCTACAGATCGAGCAGGGCCATCTACCCGAAGGGGTTTGTGTTTTGTCTGGCTTCCTACTTATTAGGACTTTGGTTTTAGCTAGGTTGACTCTAAGGCCCTTTGATTCTAGTCCTTGCTTCCACACCTGAAACTTCTCCTCTAGTTCTGATAGTGACTCAGCAATTAGTGCAAGGTCATCAGCATAGAGGAGCTCCCAGGGGCATCCTGTCTTGAATTCCTCTGTTATAGCCTGGAGGACTATGATAAATAGGAGGGGGCTGAGGACAGAACCTTGGTGGACCCCTACCTCCCCCCGGAATTCTTCACTGTACTCATTGCCAACCCTCACCTTACTGACAGTGTCTCTGTACATGGCTCGCACAGCTCTCACTAACCATTCTTCTATCCCTAGTTTCCTCATTGACCACCAGATGAGAGATCGGGGGACCCTGTCAAAGGCTTTCTCCATATCAACGAAAGCCAGGTACAGAGGTTTATCCTTGGCTAGGTATTTCTCCTGAAGCTGTCTTACCAGAAATATAGCATCAGTGGTGCTTTTCCCAGGCACGAACCCAAACTGCATCTCATCTAAACTGACTCGCTCCCTAAGCAGTTGAGCTATGACCCTCTCCGTGACTTTCATTACCTGATCTAAAAGCTTGATACCTCTGTAATTATTTGTATCTAAAGCGTCACCTTTACCTTTGTAGCAGTTGACTATGATGCTGCTACACCAGTCATTGGGTATGACTCCTTCGTGTATCACCTGGTTCGTAATACGGGTGACTAGGCTATAGCCGACACTGCCAGATATTTTGAGCATCTCTGCAGTGATTCCTGATGTTGCCGGGGGCTTTCCCTGTCTTCATATTCTTAATTGCTTTATCTACCATTGTACTGTCAACTCAGATAGCTGGTCCCTCTGTTGGGTCGACATATGGCAGACTTTCTTTCTCTCATTCATTCTCTTTATTAAGCAATCTATCGTAGTGGCATCTCCATACCTCTTTCTTTGCAGCCTCATTTAGTGCAAGCGTACCATCATCCATGCGGACACATTTCTCTCCTATGATGTCACTATTCTTTCTCCTACACTGTCTTGCAACATGAAATACCTCAAGTCTTTGGTCCTCACGGCGCAGAACATTGGCAAATCTTTTCTTATCTGCTTCCCCTCTGGCTAAATAAACCTGTCGCCTAGCTTCCCTTCTGGCATATTGGTACAATTCCCTGCTACCACCGTTCTTCCAGTCTTTCCAAGCCTGTTTCTTTTGTCTAATAGCCCTGTCTACCTCCTTGTTCCACCACCACGTTATTTTCGGTCGAGAAGAGACTTTACCCCAGCCACAGATCTGGTCGGTGGCTCTCAGCAGGTTGTTCCGCAGAAATCTCCAATTGTCTTCCACGTTGTATGATGCTATATCCCCTTCTATTTCGTCAAAAGCTTCAAGTAACTTGTCTCTAAGTCTCTGTCCATTTGCAGGGTCTTTAAGCTTCCACACCCTTCTCCTCCACGCCGGTCTACTTCTGGGCACCCATTTTGCCTTGATCCCAAAGTCGCCAACTACTAATCTATGTTGTGGGGTACATTCTTCGCCAGGGAAGGTTTTGGCATTTATAAGCCGCCCTCTTTCCCTATTTCTGGCGTGGATGTAGTCAATTTGGCTAGAGTGTCTGCCAGATTGGTAGGTGACTAGGTGACTGGCAGGTTTCCTGAAGTTGGTATTGCAGACCATAAGATCGGTTGCATCACAGAACTCCAGCAGTCTGGTTCCCTCCTCATTGCAGGAACCGAAGCCATAGCCTCCATGTATGCCATGGAAGCCTCCAGCACGATGTCCGACATGACCATTGAAGTCTCCAGCCACAAAGAGAAGGTCCCTGTCACTCGTCAACGAGGTAGTTTGCAAGAGGGTGTCATAGAATTGGTCTTTCAGCCCATCCGGGAGCCCCGGTTGAGGGGCATATGCTGAGATGACAGTAGCTAATCTATGATGAAGCACTAGTCTAAACTTAAGTACTCTGTCACATACTCTAACTACCTCGATTACCTTATCAATCCATTTCTCTGCTAGAAGTATTCCTACGCCCCCGACCCCGTCAGTGTTCCCTGCCCAGAAAATCTTGTACCTGTGTTCTTTGCTTGTGAGGAACCTCGCAAAACCTCCTCTCCGTCGTACTTCCTGGATGCAGCACAGATCTACGCATCGCCGTTCAAGCATCTCAACAATCTCACCAGACCTACCTTTCAGTGTGCCGACTTTGAGAGTGCCAATTCTGACCCTGGGATGGGGAAAAGCAGTGTCGTGTACCTGAAAAGAAAGCTTGCATTTGGCAGAATTCATAAAACAAAACAATACCTACAACCTTCATATACTACCCAATCTTTATGCGCTATAAGGTCGATAAGAGGGGAGGGGAGTTATAAGGTCACTAGCAATGTTCGCGGGAGACAGCTAAGGATGGAAGATGATCTAAACTTCCGGTACTGGTGGAGGGGGTGGGAGGGCGTGCGTACCGAGAGTTTCGTGAGCTTCTTCTTGGGTTCTATCAGCATAGAAATTCCAATACGAATTGGCATGAAGATTGGAAGGTGGAGTGGGGACATGTAGGAGTCGAAGAGGAAGTGGGGTAAAGAAAGTAGTGATTCAGAGAGAGAGGGGAAGAGAGAGAGAGAGAGAGCGAGAGAGAGGAACAGGCAGCAGTACATCATGCTGGTTAGGTTTCTTGGGTTCTTAGAAACAAAGTTGAATGAGACACAGCAGTGTTTAAACCGTGAGATTAAATGCTTAAATCGGTAACAGAAATATAAAATATATAGTTTTAGGGAAAATAACCAAGTTTCAAGAACTCATCGATGAAAATCCACTATCACATATAGAAAAATTAACAATTAAAAGCACAATAAATGAGTATAATATAAAACAAAGTAAATATCATAAGATAAAGATAATAAAATGACTACATGTTTCATAACTAATTTTCAAATAGAAATGAAATTTAAATCGATTAAAATCAATTATATATATATATATATATATATATATATATATATATATATATATATATATATATATATATATATATATGTATATATATATATATATATATATATATATATATGTATATATATATGTATGTTTATATATATGTATGTTTATATATATGTATGTATATATATATGTATGTATATATATATGTATGTATATATATATGTATGTATATATATATGTATGTATATATATATGTATATATATATATATGTATATGTGTATATATATATATGTATATATATGTGTATATATATATGTGTATATGTATATATATATATATATGTGTATATGTATATATGTGTACATGTATACATATATGTATGTATATATATATATATATGTATATATTTGTATGTGTATATGTATATATGTGTACATGTATACATATATGTATGTATATATATATATATATGTATATATTTGTATATGTATATACATATATATATATATATATATGTACATACATATATGTGTCTATATATATGTATATATATATATATATTGTTGTTGGCAACAGCTTTATCTCTTATCTAAGAATTTAATTTCTTCTTTGCTGAACACTTCCTTGATAATGATGGCATTGATGACTCTGTAGATCAATTCTTGCACAGAAAACTCAATAGCATTGACTGCATTGCAGTGTTAGTGGAGTATGAGGTTGATGTTGTTGAGTGTTTTTCTCCTGACATTTGATTTCTTCCTTTTCTGTTCGGGTGGTTTTGAAGTTTTCGGTTCTGTTGGTGATGGAACACAACTACTTGGTATGATCTTGGACTTGTGTTTCAGATGATTAGGCTGAAGTCTAGTGGCGACTTTCAGTATTGTTTTGAGTTGGTCCTTGTATATATATATATATATATATATATATATATATATACATATATATATATATATATATATATATGTATTCTGATTGTGAGGTAAATATATATTTAGTCTAATTGTTTTTATATTCACTTTTATTTGCAGAGATTTACGCAAAAGTAAAAGGCAAGGTCACAACTCAGCTGAAATGATTGACCAGGAGAAAACTGAAGTCACATCTTCAACACGACTGAAAGAAGACCTTTGTGAGACCAACAGTGAAAATGTATGTGGAAACCTTCTTATTAGTTTTAAATAACAGTATATATCTTAAATAAGAATTATTATGATCTCTTCAGAAAATATACATGTCTGAAGAATATGCTTCTAACTATAACAATGAGTACAACAGTAATATTTGAACTGTAAACTCCACCTGTTATGTGATTTAAATTCAATTAGCCATAAAACTGCTTCTGTGAGGCTAAATATCTGTAAGCGTTAAGGTCCTGTTGATCATGAGATCAATCCTTACTTGCCATTACAGATGGTATTAGTTATGACTTCATAGGAGGTGATTGAAAGGGAGAATTTTACAGCTATATATCATCATCACCATCATCATTTAACATCTGTTTTCCATGCTAACAAGTGTTGCATGGTTTAGCAGGAACTGGCCAGCTGGAGAGCTGTCTAGGTTCCAATTGTCTTTTTTGACATAGTTTCTATAGGTGGATGCCCTTTCTAATGCCAATCACTTTACAGAGTCTGGTGGGTGCCTTTTATGTGACACTGGTACAGATGTATCCTACGTGGCACTGGCACAAGTGCATCCTACGTGGCACTGGCATGAGTGCATTTTACATGGCATCAGCATAAGTGCATTTTATGTGGCACCAGCATATGGGAGAATTTTACATGGCACTAATATGAGTGCATTTTATGTGGTTCCAGCACTTGCAAGACAAAGACCTCTCAGCTGGGAGAAGGAATGGGGGCATGGCCATAAAGGATATGCCTTTATGGATGGCTTCAATTTTACTTGATGTGTCTTTTCAAGTATACCAAATTGCCACAAGATTTACTACAACCTAGATAGATAGCATTGCATCTTATTGGCCCAGCTACATGTGACTTTGATTTTGATAAGACAGAAACTTCCTACCTATTGTCAACATGTTAGTATTGATTTGATTTTATAGTGTCTATCTTGTGTTGGGTGTTACGTTTCTGAATGTTGCTATGAATTGACTTAGCATTCCAGCATTCAGGAGAATTGTGCATTCTGCTATATAACTAGGGAAACTGGTTACTAGATTACAGATATTGTAGTCATTAGTTCAAATCTTGCTGCACACAGTCATCATGTTCAACTTCAATAAAAGTCACATTACTTGCTTCAGTCTACTTGATTGGTAGTGTACACCACCGTTGATGTTTCACACTTGACTGATTAGCAGTAAGAGTGCTATCCATGTAGCTGCAAAAGCATTCGTTCTTGAAACAGATAATGTCCAATTCATATTAACATTAAAAAAGAGATATGTAACTAGAAAATGTGTGTGTGTGTGCTTTTCACTTTTTGCATGTAGAGTTGTGCGTTGTGTGAGAGATTTGAACTAATGACTACAATATAGTAACCAGCTTCCCTAGTTATATAGCAAGAGAGCCACATCAATATCATACAGTCTCTTCTCTTGTACACCAGTGTACAAGTTCATTGTTAGTTGCTTCATTTCTGTGTTCAATACCTTTGGTCTCAAAGTCAATGGTTGGACATGAAGTTCTAATGGGTACTAATTCCATGGTAGACTGTCCACCACTACTACATATTAATTGTCAATGATTGAAAACTGTGTTCTCAAATTTATAGTGATGATGTATGGAGTTAGAGCAATGTGCATTTGTGGCATAGTGACTGTGTAATGATGAAGACTAAGCTAATGGCCACAAAACGGTGGTATTTTCAACATTGCTGTACATCAATGTAAACATGTATCCCATACAAGACTTGATAATGTTTTTTATCTTTTATCTTGCTTTAGTCATTAGACTGTAGCCATGCCTTCAGGAATTTTAGTCAAACTAATCGACCCCTGTACTTATTTTCTATTTAAGCCTGGTACTTATTCTATTTGTCTCTTTTGCTGAACTGCTAAGTTTATGGGGATGTAAACACATCAACACCAGTTGTCAAGCAGTAGTGAGGGATTAGGCATGCTTCAATAATTGTGAGGACACACATGTATGCTACTCATGTGGATTGCTTGCTAGATTCATTACTACACTCACACAGCACATGACTCTACCTGTAAAGAGTGGAAGGTCTATCAGTGTCTATCACTAAAACACTAAAGACAGAAAAAGTAGGAAAAAGTGGAGACAAAAAAACAATGAAAAGCATGAAACCTTCCTTAAAATAAACAGTACCTATTTACAGTTAGATGGAAGTTAAATGTCTTGGCCAGGAACACAGTTCGTCACCCTGTTATTGATTTGATCAAATAATTCATATCATTATTAGCAAAATAGATGTAAGAATACAACAAATACCTCTGTTAACTTTGAATGTTAGTATTGTTGTTGACATATTAATTAACATGACTTTACTTTTAGTTTTATTTCTTTCTAATTTTAGCTACCATTAAGCACTGTTTCATCTGTGAAGCAAGAACCTTTAAAAAGAGGCAAAAGAGTAAGTTTTTATTTTGTTATTAGGTTGTCTGGTGATGCTGTGTGCTGTGATTTGGAGACAAAAAGTAGTTCCAACAGTTTGTTTAGGCCATCCTAGATACAGAAACCAGAGTGGAAGATTGTTTGGTGGAGTGAGATATGTTGATAATGGCTGCAAGAAAGGCAATTTTGATACTTTTAGGTTAGAAGTATTATCTCTCTCAGGAGTTGGTAAGTTTAGAAGAAGAGAGTCAAATCCACAATGAAGTATTTATGACATGATTTTTGTTTTAGAGTGAATCAATTTCTCTATTTTACCAATAAATCTACTGAAGTAAGGATTATCGTATCATTTTATCATGATTTCAAATCCTACAATAATTGATGGTTTTTAACTTATTACCTATGAATTATATATTTGTGGGTAGCTAATATGAAATTCTTGCAGTAAATATGGACTTTACTCTTTTGTTTATTTGGCCACTGAATTATGTGAAGCTTCATGCATCTATGCTTTATTCGTGTGCAGCTGCTAAACAAAATATGTCTCATTTTAGTGCAGCTTCTGAACAAAATATAAGTGGTCCTTAGTATATGAAACAAAGCCAAAATATTGTTCAAAACCAAAATGTAGTTGTCACCTGTGAAAATTGTAACATTGAAGAAGTGTTCAACTCCTTGAAGAACAGCAATAGCTCACAGGACTTGAATCTATGACAGGTATTTTGTTGTGTATTTGGTTGGCATACTTAAATTCTATATGTCTTACTTTTCTTAGCTGTTAGAAGTTGGTACTGTGTTGTTCTGGAATGTTAACTGTGATAGTCTGACAGTCAGCCCAGAGAAAATATTCTTCATCTATAGAAATGAAGTGAAGTTCTGGTCCATTGATATCATGTTCAGAGATTTATAGTAGTAGTGAAATTTAAATGCTTAAAGTATGCATTATCAAACTGCTAGCTTATAGGCTATGGGTTTATATCTCACTGCTATCAGTTTGTAGCATCATTTTGTAAGATGCATTTCTCTAGTGAAATTAACTTCCAGTAAACTAGTTTTGTCGCATTTTCTTAGCGTTATTAGTCGATTGAGAGAATTGATATCTCTTTTTTACAAAATATTCTGGTGTAAAAGAGAGCAAAGCAAATTTAATTTTTTTTGCATGTAGGTTAGCTTTAATTAAGAAATAATCTGAAGGGAATAAAGAATGGTCAATGTTGTGGCTGAATCTAAAGATTCAGCATGTGGTGACTCTACTGACAATATTAATATTACTAATTGTTTGACATTGTGGTACTTGCTGTTGATGGTGTGCTAAAGTTATATTCACAACTAAATCATTTTATTTTTCCCAAAGAACAAGTTGAAGAAGATAAAAGAGAAATACAAAGACCAAGATGAGGAAGAACGTCTCCTCCGTATGGAATTGCTTGCTGTAAGTCAATATTTATGGTTATTTATTGTCCTACGTCTCATGATGCATGTCAGCAGCATTATCACTTAGCATTTAATTACCATCATTGTCGTCAATTCAGATAGCTACGGGAAGCTGCTAGGGACTGTGGTCAAACTCTAGCTGGAGAGGGTTGCTGCTGGATTTGGTTCCTTGCCATATCTCTGGAAAGGATCAGAAGTGATTGTTGGAGAATTTCTACAACTTCACCAGCCCTGATTTCTGGCCTCTCTTATTCCCCCAATTGTAATCCTATCGATTGTTATGTGTGGGATTTGGTTGAGAAAGATACCAACTGCTCAGCCTGCAACACCAAGACTGAGCTGGTGACCAAGATCAAGGAGGTATTTGAAGACCTTCTCAAGGAAAGCATGCACTAACTTCTGGATCTGTCTTGAGGCTATGGTGGAAGTTGAGGGTGCCTACTTTGAGTAAACTATTACCTCCCAGCCATAATCTAGTTGATATTTTTTGAATTTTAAAATATTTTTTTTTGGATTATTATGTTTTTTTTTCCTTTTATGCAAACTGTCAAATTTAGTCCAAACACCCTGTAGTGTTTGTACAATTATGTAAAGTGTCCTTCCTTTTTTAAGATGGTACAGTGAAATTTCAGAGACATTTAGCTAGTATTACTAGCAGATCAAATGACCAGATAGGAGATTCTTAAATTGGTTGAGAGCAACATTCATATCAAGTATTTCAAATATATCATATTTTATCACTTCTGAATGTACAAGCTTGGTTTGTGCAATACTTGTAGTTATTATATCTTTTAAACTGGACATACATATCCTAAGATGTAGTTCTGTTTCTAAAGATGCATTTGTGTTGGCAGTGGAGAGTGTTGGTACACAGTTCTGTCATTGTCAGCCAATCAGAGAATTATATTTGTTTCCTGTTTCTCACATTAACAGTCTTCTGGTCCAGCTAAAGAAAGCAAGAAGAAGAAAAAACAGAAAGATAGCACTCCAAAAACACAACAGAAATTGAGGGGTCATATTCCTGAGAAGTTGAAGATGTCCACTGAAAACCCTGTCATTAGGCAGACAGCTGAATTATCAGAGACCACAAGTAATTCACTCTTTTTCCTTAAGAAAGAAACTTTATATTTTCATTATTGAGGAGTACTTGTAGAATACAGTTAGATATGGCGGTGCTCCAGCATGGCTGCAGCCAAATGGCTGAAACAAGTAAAAGAATAAAAGGATGTAAATAACTCAAAAATGTTGAGGAATTTTAAAAGGCCTAATGTTTTATTTTAGTTACATGAATTTAAGTGGGCGAGACATGTGTCTGGTTCTGGAGAAGACATCAGTTCTTCATAGATAACATTCCTATGTGATTTAGCAGCTTCTTTGATTCCAATTTGTTAGATGAATAGAAACACAGTGATTTAAATATATTGCTTTGTTACTAACAAATATGCCTGCAGTCTATATGAACTTATGATCTGTGTTGTGGAAGTTAAATGCACATCATCTACTCAATTGTTTCTTTCTAACTGTAGAGTGATAAGCTCCTGGAAAACTGAGTTTACAACCTGTTTTTGAATTGTGGCAGCCAGTCTTTTCATTTCACTCAAATCATTAAATAATTTGGTCATTAAAAAGTAAAAATAAAAATGAAGTCGATGTGGAAGAAATGTTTCTGTTGAATTACTACTGTTCACTACTGGAGATACTGCAGTCTTTTATCATCTCTATGAAGCTTGATATCCTAAAATTAGCTCTTACTTTCTTCTATTTACATCTTTGGTCTTACTGTTTGCATTTTCTCTACCTTCTACAACTTGCTTTGTTTATTGAATAAATCTACAATCATTTGAAGCCATGATCATCCTGTCTTTTTAGGGGTTTCTAGGGATACATCATCTACTGTGTCCTTTGTTGTTTAAGATGGTGGCTTTCATTTGAGAGTGATTTGTCTCTTACAAATAGGTCAAGCAGCTACACGGAAGCTCTCTTGTTTTCTTGTGAAACCCTTTGTTACTTGTAGAGACAAAAGCTCCTCACAGTATTTTATTTCATATTTCATTTTATGTAATTTTTTTTCCATAATATATTGTTTAAATGAATATTGTTTAAATGAATATTGTCTCCTTCAATTAAACCCTTTTTTTCTTTTGTTTGTTTTCTCCTCTTTTAGATGAGACAAACACAGATGAGATGAAAACAGTAAAAGGAAAATTACCAAATGATAACCAAGTGAGAGATTAATCATTTTTATGCTTTTCATTTTGATTCAGTTTAATAGATTTGTTGAAAGTCTTATACGCTTTACCTTTTCCTTGTTTTAGTCATTGGAATGCGATCATGCTGGGGCATCACCTTAAAGTGTTTAGTTGAACAAAAACAACTCTAGTACTTATTTAATTTTAAGCATGGCACTTATTCTATTGGTCTCTTTCTGGTGAACTACTAAGTGACAGGGATGTAAACAAGCCAATACTGATTACCAGGCAGTAGTAGTTGTTGGTGGTGGTGGGACACACACACACACACATGATGGGCTTCTTTCAGTTTCTTATTTCTTTATTGCCCACAAGGGGCTAAACATAGAGGGGACAAACAAGGACAGACAAAGGGATTAAGTCGGTTACATCGACCCCAGTGCGTAACTGGTACTTAATTTATCGACCCCAAGAGGATGAAAGCAAAGTCGACCTCGGCGGAATTTGAACTCAGAACATAACGGCAGACGAAATACCACTAAGCATTTCGCCTGGCGTTCTAATGTTTTGCCAGCTCACCACCTTTCAGTTTCTGTCTACCAAATCATCTTACAAGGCTTTGGTTGGCCCAAAGCCATAGTAGTAGACACTTGCCCAAAATGCCACAAAAAGGGACTGAACCCGGAACCATGTGTTTGGGAAGTACACTTCTTACTACACAGCCATACCTACATCTTTACACAGCCTGCATTAATGGAAATTTTATTTGCTAATTTGGAAGATTAGCTTTCATTATGATCTTTATGACCACACATTTGTAGCAATGTTAAAATTTTATTCCAAGGACAATTTTTATACCTGTACATTCTGGGTCCTGCATGTACAAAAGAACAGTGGTTCTTATCTCTAGACATTACAGTTATATTATTTAGTTGTTATTTTTGATTTGAAAGTTGCATCAATATTTATTTTGTTTAACTTATCAAAAAAAAAAAACCCAAAAAACCTCAAAGAAAATAATCTGCCTCTTGGAAGACAGGTGTGGCTGCTGTGTGACAGGATGTTTACTTCCCAGCTACATGGTTCTGGGTTCAGTCCCACTGCACAGTGCCTTGGGCAAATGTTTTCTACTATGGTCCCAAGTCAACCAAAGCCTTGTGAGTGAATCTTGTTGCCGGAAACTGAAAGAAGTGAACCCCAGAGTTTGGGGTTTAACTAGTAGTAACATTGAAAATCCCCCATATTGATGTGGTGATTAACTTTACTTGTTAGTATAGTTACTACTCTCATCTCTTATTGAGATTTTACAACTAGCTACTTTGCTTGTTGCAAATCGTGACTGATGGTCACTTTGTTTACTACATATTGCTTGCTAGAGCAGACTCTGGCCATCTCTCTGGTGACCAGGTGTTCGTGACTGAGGATGAGAAAACTAGCTCAAAACTGAATTGGTCTTGCAATCCGGTTATCTGCTGGAGGGTGGTAGGGCTTTGCTCTTTTGCTGGCAATATATATGTACAGGGTGAAATGCTGCACCTATAACCAGTTGGCAGAAGATCTACCTGGCGGTCTTGTAATAGTAACATTGAATAGCCATATTGATGTGGTGATTAACTTTACTTGTTCGTATAGTTACTACTCTCATCTCTTATTGAGATTTTACTAGTATATACATATATATATATATATACACACACACACAAGATCGCCTTGATTGTATCGAGAACAATGAAAACTTTTTGAAAACTTCGCATAGGCTTCTGAGCAGGTATTGCTAAGTATTTGGCAAAATTTGATGCAGATTCTCTGCTCGACTTTTTCTGTCATGGTCAATGCAATGATCATGTGCTGCACACTTCAAAGTAGTGCTGTGAGCAGCAGAACTGAGCTGGAATGTTAGGACTTTGTGTGCATGTGTGGCATGCACACAGGGTCAATCTGTGCCAGGCGGCTTCACTCTGCGTGCTTTGGCTTCATTACAGTGGCAACGGTCCAGATACTTATTGATCAGACAACGTATATATATATATATATATATATATATCATGTTCCTTCCAGTTGAAGAGTGTAGACTCAAAATGTAAAAGACTTTCTCACCTTCCTGAGCGTCAAACTAATACATGTGTCTTCATCTTTTGTTTGTCTGTAAATTTCAACTATATATTGTACGCTCATGTGGTCGCACCAGTTTTATCCTACTTTAATGTCCTACACTTTGGACTTACTACTACCTGAACTTTCTGCACCTCTCCTCATCTACATACCAGCATTCCACCTGGATTACCACTGGATATACATATGGATTTCACTAGACTCTTCTGTTTATGAAAAATCATTCCAGTACACCACGATGTTTGAACCTTTTTGAACTTTTTTGTACTTTCTGTTTTTTCTTATTCTGTTTTCTCTTCATCCGTCCATGATTGACCACTAAATCCACAAGTCTTTTTTTCTCTCTCTGTTTATTTCCTCGTTTTCCTTTCTGTTGAAGAGAGTAGGCTTGAAACATAAAAGACTTTCTAATACATCTGCTTCTTGTTTATACACTGGTCTTTGTCTTCTGTCTTTCTGTAAATTTCAACTTTATATATATATATATATATATATATATATATATATATATATATATATGTATGTGTGTATATGTATATGTGTGCAAGAGAGACGATTGTGCTGGTATGGACATGTGGCAAGAATGGATGAGGATAGCTGTATGAAAAAGTGTCACACCCTAGCAGTTGAAGGAACCTGTGGAAGAGGTAAACCCCGGAAGACCTGAGACGAGGTGGTAAAGCAAGACCTTCGAACTTTAGTCCTCACCGAGGCAATGACTAGTGACCGGGACCTTTGGAAATATGCAGTACGTGAGAAGACTTGGCAAGCCAAGTGAGAGCATAAGCTGTGACCTCTGCCAGAAGTGTAGCCAGCTCACTTATTCGTATCTTTACTTCATTGGACACTAAACTCTACTTGCGAAGACCTGTTGAGGCAAGTGAATTTGAAATCTGAAATCGAAATCGAACTGAATCCAACGACTGGCACCCATGCCAACCTCTCCTTCATTGGACACTAAACTCTGCTTGCGAAGACCTGTTGGGGCTAGTGAAATCGTAATTGAACCATATTGGATGACTGGTCACTGCACCAGTGGAGCACTCACAGCACTGTCGAGCGTGTTCATTGCCAGAGCAGCTGTCTGGCTTCCGTGCTAGTGGCCCGTAAATAGCACCATTAGAGCGTAATCGTTACCAGCGTTGCCTTCTCGCATTTGTGTTGGTGGCACGTTAGAAAATCATTCGAGCGAGGGATTATATCTATCCAATATACTGCCGGTAGAATACCCAATTATTAATACACAAGTGTTTTTTATTGCATGGCAATTAAACAACTGAATGTAATAAATGGGTGAGGGTAAAAAGTTGTTTCACCCTTAATTTATATGGCAATAAGAAAATGGCGGGGATCAAGAGGTGGTATTCATCAACTTTTAGACAAATTATGTATATTTATTTACTTAAAAAAACCCAATTATAATAATATACATACATGTACAACATATTATGCTTTACATATATAAAAAATACCAGTAATTATTAAAATATATAACATAGAACATAGAAAGTAGAATAGTAGAATAGTTTCTATGTTCTACGTTATATATTTTAATAATTACTGGTATTTTTTATATATGTAAAGCATAATATGTTATACATGTATGTATATTGTTATAATTGGTTTTTTTAAAAAAATAAATAGACATAATATAATGTCTAAAAGTTGATGAACACCACCTCTTGATCCCCGCCATTTTCTTATTGTTGTATATATGTGTATATATGTGTGCAAGAGAGACGATTGCGCTGGTATGGACAACAAAGAGGACAACAAAGGCTAAGGCAAGACAAACAGCTCAAGTCATGTACATTATTATTATTGGAAAAATTTAGTCTTACATCTGTTTCTTTCATTCTCTCTTCCTCTCTCTCCAACTACTGTCATTTACTTCTCCTCCTTCTCTATCTAGGATTCTTTCTCTCTTATTATTTGTGTGTGTTTAGCTAAATACACTTCATCTCTAAAAATAGCTCTTTACTTCCTTAAAATTTTCAATATTATTATTATTATTATTATTATTATTATTATTATTATTATTATTATTATTAGTGATCTTGTATGTTGCTTATATGTCCATGATAACAATTGCTTTATGAATTTGATTTTATTTTTGTATTTCTTCTTGTTTTGCAAAGGATGAGGAATCTGATGAAGACAAAATGGATGAAGAGGATCTGACTCAACAAGCAACAGTAGGTGATCAGTCTCTCTATGTTGTGGTTATTTTGTTTTAGATGAAATGAGCAGAAATTCTTTGTTCAAATTCCATTGAAGCTATTAATGTAACCTTAAGCAGAAGTTATCAACATGCATATAAAAAAAGCGATTGGCAAGTCTAAAAGAGATGATTGAAAAGTTGCAATAGCTGCCCAGTATTTTAATTGTTGCATGCAATAATGTTATTCAAATGTAATCCTTTGAGTTCATCAAAGCTTTCAATTTTGTTGTTTTCTTTCCTTAACAGGAAGTGTCAATAGTTATTAAATAAACATTATCATGTTCATAGCTGCTATTTGTAGTTTCATGGATTTGATTAAACTACTGTACATTTCAGAGCCTAACATCATCATTGTCATCATTATGATGAATATCAACAACAAGAATGGGATATAAGTCAAAGGAAGGTGGGAGGCATCTGCATAAATGCTTGACCTGCTATGAATAACAGCCATATTTTCCTTAAATCACTCCCTATTATCTTAAAAAGGGAAGGAAACATTAACTTATCTAGTCCTAGATACAGTATGTTTGATAAAAGGACAGGATGTTTACACCTAGAATGTCTTGGATCAAATGACTGTCTGATTTGCATTAACCCTGGAAATAAACAAATACACAAAAATGGAATCTTAAGTATAAAAATTGCAGAGATACAGAAACATTCATTAATATTGAATTTATCTTGATGTGGTGAAGGTAGAATTAGTTGAATAAAAGTATAACATGTATATTTCTATCATTGACTTAGCTTGCTGGAAAACTTGGCTATGCTGTTACATAGTGCTCCCACTGTTTACCTGACATAGCCATAGTATATGACCACAGCTAAATATTTTGGTTCGTGGATACAGCACAAGACTGGTGATAAGATACGAAACCATTACTCCTTATTCAGTTGTCCTACACCAACTTGGTCAGCTACATCTCTACAGACAGGTGGAATAGGAGTAGTTAATGGCCTGTTATTGTTTTCTGATTTTGAGGATGTTACATGAAAGTTGCAACAAATTTAAAAATAATGAATTTTAAGCTATTGATTTGTGGCTGGAAGCAGTGTGTTTTCACATGATAGATCATCATCATTATCATTTTGTGTCTATTTTTCCATGTTTGCAAGGGCTGGTTGAATCCCAATATCTCACCACTATTCACGGTTCTTTGTCAAGGTACGCACACAAAGAAGGAATAACCAGCTTTGTTGTGTATGTCATTATTTTTGGTATAGTTTATTTCCCTCTCACCAGTCCACCTTACTATGTGGGCTGGGTGAATTTTATTATGCACAAGAGAGGTTGTCTGTAGTGGCACTAAAGAGTCATCACAGTACTCTTCCCCATTCTTTCCTTTCTTTTTGTTATATGCCTCATATGTCTCATATATTGAAGGCACTTAGCTTAGTGGTTAGGGCATTTGGCTCACGATCATAAGGTTCAGTTTCCAGCGAAGTGTTGTGTCCTTGAGCAAGACACTTTATTTCACGTTGCTTCAGTCCACTCAGCTGGCAAAAATGGGTAGTACCTGTATTTCAAAGAGCCAGCCTTGTCACACTCTGTGTCACGCTGAATATCCCCGAGAACTACGTTAAGGGTACATGTGTCTGTGGAGTGCTCAGCCACTTGCATGCTAATTTCACGAGCAAGCTGTTCCATTGATCATATCAGCTGGGACCCTCGTTGTCATAACCAATGGAGTGCCCCTCCTACCCTACTATGTCTCATATACCTGGGTAGCAGATAATTTCAGTCATTGTTCTGTCTCTGACATGATACAGTAAATTGAACAAACCTTTCTTTTTGTTAAATTTCTTTACAGTTGATGATACCTAAAATACAGGTCTCCTTCTAAGATACTGGAATTTGTGCATACCATGTTATTTTTTCCTATAGATAGATGATTGTACAATAGTAATGTTTTTAATGGTTTTCCTTTATCAAGTTTTCAAACTGTGACATTAATTCCTTCTATTCAGTTACTATATTTATGATCAACATTTGTCATATATGGACAATATGGCTCTAGTTTGTGAACATTATATATTATCCATAATATCATTAGATTAAATTAGTTTTTTGGGGTTTTCAACTATATTTTTTTCCTCACAAACTTTAACAAGTTCCAGCATGTACAAGATGATACTGTTAGCATCATAGTAGACAGACAAGAAGCATCATATGTAGTGTGCAAGAGAGGTGACTGCGCTGGCATGGTCATGTATGTGTTGTGTATGGATGAGGACAGCTGTGTGGAAAAGTGTCACACCCTAGCAGTAGAGGGGACCTGTGGAAGAGGTAGACCCAGGAAGACCTGGGATGAGGTGGGGTAGCACGACCTTCAAACGATGGGCTTCACAGAGGCGATGACAAGTGATCAAGACCTTTGGAGATATGCTGTGCTTGAGAAGACCTAGCAAGCCAAGTGAGACTGTAACCATGGCCTATGCCAGTGCAGCATAACTGGACCATTTAAGAGTACCCTTCGATCATTGGGCAATAAACTGTGCTTGCAAAGACCTGTTGAGTCAAGGGAGGTCATTATCATGGCTGATACCAGTACTGCTTGACTGGCACACAAAAAGCACCATTCGAACATGGTCAATGCCAGTGCTACCTGACTGGTTCAATGCCGGCAGCACGTAAAAAGCACCATTCGAGCGTGGTCAGTGCCAGTACTGCTTGACTGGCTCTCGTGCTGGTGGCATGTAAAATGTACCCACTACACTCTCAGAGTGGTTGGCATTAGGAAGGGCATCCAGCTGTAGAAACTTTGCCAGATCAGATTGGAGCCTGGTGCAGCCTTCTGGCTTGGAGCCCTCAGTCAAACTGTCCATCCCATGCCAGCATGGAAGCAGATGTTAAATGACAACGATGATGATGATGATGATGATGATGCAAGCAATAAAAAGCCACGATTCATTGCTGCTAACTGTAACCCAGAGCTGTGGTTAATACATAACTAAATAGCCCATAAAACTAAGGTTTTCATCAGCACCACACCAGACAACTTCAACAGCACTATCCTGAAATCAATATCTCTTCCATCTGATCTAAAACAAAGACATTCATCAAATTGACTATAAAATTAGCCTTCCTCTTAGATCGGTAATCTTTACTTAGTTGTCAGCCCTTTGTGTTTAGGAAATTTAAAGGAATTGCAGCTACCATTCATTGCCCAATCATTTCTGGCTTGCTTTTGAGACATTCACCACCAAAGTTTCTGGATATATCAAACCAAACTATACAGCAATTTGTACACACTATCCATGATTGTCATGATTAGTCTTGCAGTGGACAGAAGATTAGTATATCTTCTATAGTAGATTTGTGAACCCTCCCCACCTTTTTGTCATAGGTCTACCTGAACTAAGCTCAATAGATTTATTTAACATCAACCCAGATTCAAATTGATGGTCATGTAAATAGTAGGATATTTGTTATTAATTATTTGAAAAGTTTTGTTAAATCAACTAGGATGAAAAGTAGTTTTGATATTTGTTGTTAACTATTTACTAATTATTTATTAATTGAACCATGTCAAAGAAAGTAGTCTGATGTGATTTTGTTTTCCTTTTCTTTCCAGGATGCTCAAGTGTTAGACTCACTCACTGGATGGCCAGTTGCAGAGGATGAATTATTATATTCAATATGTGTAGTGGCCCCGTACAACACCCTTCTTAACTACAAGTTAGTGATTTGTCTCTTTGTTATTGTCTTTCCACCACCGCTTTTAGTGTGATGGTTGACCAGTTGAACCTTTGAAAATTAGAGCAAATATATGCACTACATATAGGAGGATTTTTTGTTCTCATTTTGTGTATAATTGTAACCACTTTTTGAAATTACAACTGTAATTGTCATTGCAATCACACGACACTTTGATTAATAAGCTCTCCAATCATTTTTGGGAACTATCTTAGAGATGGAAAGAGAAAGTGTGACGAGGGAAAAAAGAAAAGAGAGAGAAAGAAATGTTGGACTCTAAAAGAATGAGAGAATGGCGAAAAGAATGAGAGAATGACAAAATGGAGAGCTGAATTTTTATTAATATGTAAATAGGGCATTTTTTACTTTACAAATGGAATCATTAATTAAAAGTAATTTTGAAGACAAAATGAACTGTTTGATAATTATGTTCAGTATATTTTGTACATTGTATTTTAGGTATAAAGTGAAGTTGTTACCAGGATCTACTAAAAGAGGCAAAGGTAAGACAAACTTAGAGCTTTCGTTTTAGCATTTTAGATTATATAATGTTACATTATATAATGTTTATATGACAATGTGTTGCATCATAGTGTATTATATTCACAATCGAAATAATTATTGCTTAGGAATTAGAGTTGTCAATGAGATTGGGAAAAATGAGAAAGATAGTGAATGCTTGCACTTGAGCACATAAATCTGAGATGTGAAATAAATTATTTTACTTTTGAGTTGTATGTGTGTGTGTGTGTGTGCGCGCTCGCGCACACACACACACATGCACACACACCACACTCTCTCACACACTAACACACTCACCAGGTCACCCTGAAAATAATGGTTGTTCCAAAATCTAAGGTAAATTCAACCCAGTATCATTCTAGGATCTTTACTGTTTGGCTGCTACTTTTAAATTTCTTCAATTTCTGTTTCAGTTGATTTCATATTTGATGTAATGATGTAGTTTTATATGCTAATCATTGACATGAAATTCATTTTCACCATAAATCAATAAATAAAGTGTTAATGGCTTTTAAAGTTTGCAAATTTTGAATAATTTTAGCCAATTGTAAGCCGCAGACACATTCATAGCTGTTTCTATAGTAACAAGCCAAGCTCTTACCAAGCTGCTTACTCACATGGGCATTTTTTGCTTATTAAATGGTGCTTGTGAGATGTGCTAAAAATAATAGCTAACTAGGCCTTAAATCATGCACCAAATATTTTTTTGGGTTTTTGCATAATTGTATGACTTTCCATGTATAGAATACAAATTTATAAAAATTTTCTGAAAATTTCAAAAGATAAAAAAGTTATGAGGGTTATGTGGCCTGTGTAAAGCAGAATTCCACCAGTGTTTCATTTCTTTACAGCTGACAATATGTGCTGTAATGCACAAAGCGACAGCTTCCAAATCCTAAAATGTTTTTACTAAACTTTGAAATTTCCACTAGTGCAGACAAACAGAAAAGACCCTCACTCTTCATTTGAATCAATAATGTTTTTAACTTCATGATGTCAGTTTTATGGAGCTGAAGTCACTTCTGCTCAATTTCAGCATAACCAATAAATCAAAATGCTCATCATCAATGAAATATTTCAAATTTCACAATAATTGATTATCTGAAGGTGCAAGGTTAGGGGAATATGGTTGATGTGTAAGCTTTGTCCAACCAAATTCTTCAATTTTAGAACTAGTAATTCTTGTACTATGGAGATGCACATTATCATAATGGAGAATAACTTTTTGATTGATCAAAGAGTACTTCTTCTCTTTTGGTTTTTCATTCAGTCGGTTGAATTGGTCACAGTATATAAGAGAGATGTGACTGGTTCAAGTGAATAGCCATGCCTAAACAGACAATGGTGCATGACACAGTACTGTTGATTGCTGGATCCTGTCAAACCATCCAACCCATGCCAGCATGGAAAACAGATGTGTAGTGAACACTTGAGTGAAGTTCCTCTCTCCTTTTATTATATACATGGGCATTCGAACTTAGCAGGTAACAGGTAG
This sequence comes from Octopus bimaculoides, assembly GCF_046866305.1. Lineage (NCBI taxonomy): Eukaryota > Metazoa > Mollusca > Cephalopoda > Octopoda > Octopodidae > Octopus > Octopus bimaculoides. Next base: position 36,545,161 of record NC_142938.1, read on the forward strand.
CCTTTGGCCACTATTTGGACTCCATTGTGTCCACCACTCTGATTGGTTGGTGTTGGCGCAATTTGTCTCTCTGTCATGCCAATTTGCAGCATATAACCAATCAGAGCCCCTAAATAAATCATGTGAGACAGCCTGTTCTCAACCCAGTTTTGAGCCTACAGCTCCTTATAAAAAAACACAGCTTCTCTTCGTCTTGACGTCTTTGGTTCCAGACCTTTTAAGGTCTAGCCGCTGACCACAAAAGACAACACCAGATGACACCATCCGTCCAACAACATTATGGCAACCTCTGTCTTTGTCGCTACCATCATCTCCTTAACATTGTCAACATCTCTCTACATACACTGCTCAACCAGCAACTTGCACAGGTTCCAATACTTCATTGTTTGTGAATTACTTCACCATGGATCAGCAGTGAATATACAATCTGCGAGAACTCCTGTACCAAGTGACCCAGGCAGCAGCATTACAGCCACAACTTCACGTATGGCATGTACGGCAACCGGCTCTGCATCTTGGCTGCAACTTCTTGATACAGTATTTCAACTACCATGTACAATTAACTATGAACTGGTACTTTCATTCTTGTGCCTATGAATATTCTTCTAACTTCTCATTATAGACTCTTTCACTATCCACTTGTACTTAACACACATGCATACATCCATGCCTATACACGCATACATTTTGTTGTCTGCATGAAGAGACATTTTTTTTTCTGCATATTTCTTCCATGTTTGTACTCTTGCATTGTTCATACAACTGTTTTGCCATGCTTCATTTTTCTTTGCCTTTCTATCGCACATGTACATTTCACCTACCTTCCTTTTGTTCGACCGTTTGCAGTCTAAAGTCAACCCCAGCAGCACTTGAACTCAGAGTATAAAGTCAGATGAAATGCCACTAATCATTTTGCCCAATGTGCTAATGATTCGGCCAGCTCACCACTTGAAATTTGCATCAAATATTAACCAACCTTTACAGCAAGATCTCTCAGTTCAGCTTAACTATTCTATCTATGGCAAAAGAATTCAAATTCACTAAGGTTAGCGCAGTCAGTACAATGCTACAATCTAAAAATGAGAAAGTCAAACAATACCATAAAGAGTGGTAAGAAGTGGAAGCTTCCAGGCAGCTGTGAAGAAAGCAGAAATGTGCTGAAAACATCAGGAGATTGTTGGAGTAATCTGTCAAGGACAGTTTAAACTTGGCAGCTACAGCACCAAGAGGTGAAGAAATGCCAATATCATGAGTAAAAGTGAATTCCTAGTGCAGAAGGTTTGAGAATTACAGAAGATCACCATGCAAAAGCAGTAGGGGTTTGCCTGCCAAGGTTCTTGTTTGCAGTAGGATCAGATACTCTAGTGACCATTGTCCTAGATAAAACTCTAGAGTAAAGACCAGGTAAAACTTCTTGTGTGCTGTCACTGATCAACAAGACAACATGAAACTGGTCTCAATAAGGGGAAATAGTTCTCTGAGATTGCATGTAAGGCAACAGTGTAAGTTAAAAGGAAGCTACAGTTCGCTGTATTTTGTATTCATTTCTTTTTTGCATCTGTTATTTTTTATTATTGATTTTCTATATAAATGAAGCTATATCCTTTAATGTGCTGCTTTTATTACATAAACTGAGAAGATACCTTGCAGAACTGTCATTATTTTAACAATTGTAGTCTGTGCTCTTGCTCTGTTTATTCCATTGTAGCACACACGAAGACAGAAAGTGTCACTGAGGAGGTCACTTCCAGACAATGGACTTGAGTTAGAATAAGAGCAGTAATAAATGAGTGAAGAACTAATATATAGTATGGCGTGTGTTTATTTGTCAAAAAAAAAAAACAAACAAAAAAAAAAATGACCATCCCGAAATGCAACAATATCTGTTTCAGTACATGGCTTCACATCAGGAATCTTGCAACACAAATTCATAAACATATATATATATATATATATATATATATATATATATATATATATATACATATATATATATATATATATCATTCAATATACACAGTTTCATGCTGTGGAAACACAATAATTTGGCAGATTTATATATTATGCCTTGTGATTCCGAGCAATCCTTCAGGCTGGCCAGGCTTTTTCATTTAAGCCAAGACAACTTTTGGGATTTGAGGTTATCTGAATTGGTTGGTGTACACATACATGTATGTATGTGCATGTGAATAAACTTGCATTCATGTAGTGGGTGTGATTGTCACTTTAGTACACAAGTTTGTGTAATTTGGTACTGTTTATGTATGTACATGTGTGTATTCCATATATAAATGTGACTGCATGTATGCAGGTGCATATACGCTTGTAATCCATTAATATTGGTTTCAATCAATTGTAAATACACATCTACATACACACACAAATATATAACAGTAAATGTATGTGTATATATCTGTGAATATAAAAGTGAAAGTATGTTCCACATTGTACACCAGTATTGCACCTATATACACATCTTTTCAAAGTAAAAGACATAGGTTACATAACTTTTTCTAAATTTTTCCCTTCTGGCTTCTGAAAGAAAAACTAAAAATACTGTATTGTAGTTCGCTTGAAGTATTGTGTATTGTTCGTAAAGAATAAAAAGTCTTGAATGGTACAACAATGTACTATAATACAAAAATTGGACTATATAACTGTTGTAATTTAGTTATCCATAGTCCGATAATATTTTGGAATACAATTCCTTCTTCAGATATTCTTAGATGGAGTCACTGCTAAAACCGATTATAGCAGCGACTCCATCTAAGAATGTCTGAAGAAGGAATTGTATCCTGAAATATCATCGGACTATGGGTAACTAAATTACAATAGGTATATAGTCCATTTTTTGTATTATAGTACATTGTTGTACCATTCAAAACTTTTTATTCTTTAAAAATACTGTATACCCCAAGCACTGCAAGAGACATTAGTCAAAGCATACTCAGTTGAAAAGTAATACAAGGTTTGCACCAAAAGTAGTAAAAAAGTGGGCATAACATTTTTATTAACTGACTTAAATTAATCAAATTTTACATGTTCAAATTCCCTCTAAAGTAACCCTTCTTATTCTTCTTCACTGCAAGCAGATAATGGGTTCCAAAGAGAACCAACATACCATTATTGAGGTCTTGACAAAGGAGGAGTGCAGGCTCTCTAACATCTACAGAATGCTACAGGTTGTTCACAGAGATGATACCAATGACAAGACCAATGTACACCAATGGGGAGGAAGTTTAACAAAGTAGAAACCACCAATGACAACATACCATATAGTGGAAGACTCTTAATTGCAACTGTTGACACAAATCGTCAGAAAGTGGATAAAATGATTTGCATCAACATACAAGTCACAATGCCTTACAGAAGGTGCTGGAAGACTGGGGATTGGGAGGTGTGGGTGCCTTGACAGTTGACACGTAATTTGAAGGTGAGAAAAATGGAAGTCTGCTCTGATCTGCTGGAAGTATCTGAAACCAAAAACAGCACATCTTTTTCTCCAGTCTAGTGACAGGGGATGAAACATAGGTGTATCTTTACCTGTTTGAAGTTCAAAACTCAGCAATTGACACAAAAAGTTATGGTGACGGTTTTGGGAAAAGACAAGGATATGAGTTTCCTTGATATTCCAGAATGTGGCTATCCCAAGAACAGCAAGCAGTACATTCAGACACAAAAAGCTTAAAGAAACCATTAGGAGGAAAAGACCAAACAACAATCTAAAAATAATTTATTTTGACCATGATGATGTGCAGTCACACACAACTTTGGCAATAAATCAGGCAATTACACATTGGAATGGTCATTGGTTTCCCATCAACTGTACAACCCAGATCTGGGGCCCTCCAACTTTCACCTACTCAGTCCAATGAAAGACAATCTTTGGAGATGACAATTTGATGACACAGATGAGGTGAAAGAAGCTGGTTATGACAGTGCACACCTAAATTTTTTTCAAAGCAGATTCAAGAGTTGGATTCAATGATAGTGCAAATGCATCGCTTGTAATGGAGGTTATGTTGAGTAGTACCTTTGTATAAAGGAAGAGCTACTCTCCCAACGTGTACAATTTGAATGACTTATGTCAGTTAATAAAAAAGTTATGCCCGCTTTTGCATTACTTCCAGACTAATTATCACATGAAATATATATCATCTTCATCATTAATTAACATCATTAGATGGTTGTGGTCTCACGTGGTGAAACCATCTAATAACGACTCTGTTCAGAAAGCTGGAATAGAAGATCTCATTCGAAGAAAGAACACTGTACAATGAATATTCACAAAACCAAGCTGTAGTTTTTGAATGCTTTTACTCCAGGTCACATATATGCACAAGTTGAATAAATCACAAAGGATATTTACAAATGAAAGGCCATGTTCAGCGTCTGTGTATCATATGTTATAGCTGCTTAAAGACGATTAGCTGTTGCATGCCTCAGGCAATAGCTAAGGTCACATCCTCATACGCTGCTGGTTCCGGTGACAAGAAAGAAAGATCAAGTGCCAGAATCTCAAAGTTTCATGTTGTTCCATCTAGTGACAAGCTATTTAGACAGCTATCATCAGGGGAGGTAACTGCACCTACAGGGTACTGTAGGGTACAGGGCATTGTACTGACTGCGCTAACCTTAGTGAATTTGAATTCTTTTGCCATAGATAGAATAGTTAAGCTGAACTGAGAGATCTTGCTGTAAAGGTTGGTTAATATTTGATGCAGATCTCAAGTGGTGAGCTGGCCGAATCATTAGCACACTGGGCAAAATGATTAGTGGTATTTCATCTGACTTTATACTCTGAGTTCAAATGCTGCTGGGGTTGACTTTGCGTTTCATCTTTTGGGATCGATAAGATAAGTATAAGTACCAGTCAACCACTGGAGTTGGTGCTATCAACTCACCCCCACCCCTGAAATTTCAGGCCTTGTACCTTTAGTAGAAAGGAATGTAAAATGCAGATCTGGGATGATATTGAACAAACTCAGGAATCTGATTTTACTGAAGTTTCTTCTCTCAAATAGCTCACTCTATGTGTGTGTACTTATATATGTATACGTGTGTCTGCATGCATATATGTATGCATATTATTGCTATATATTTTTCTGTGAAGAATTGAAAGACTTATGTGAAAGAATTAATATTTATTTTGTTATCATGATTTTCTTTATTATTCCTTCTCACTCTAGCTTCTAAAACTGCCCTTACCATGTTTTCCCAAGACAAAACTGCCTCAAGTCGAGAAAAAGATTTGATAAAGATATTAAAGGTAAGATTCATTGTTGAAATCTATTTCAATATTATATTGATATTACCAAACAACTGTTATTGTTTCCATATTTCCAGTCTGCCAATCACTATTTATGATAGCACCAGTGACAAGGGAGTGTTTCTGTCTGAGTGCAAAGGACTTTAATTTAACAGAAGACATTGTTCAATAAACAGTTCTTTTTGCTGTTGTTTCTAATATTCATTAATGTACATTGGTCAAATATATATGTATGCATGTGCACATGCATGCATACACATGTATGTATTCATATGTATAATATACATATGTTTATATTTGCAAGTTGCGAGTGTATTAGTAGCTCACTGTTGATGTCCATGCTACCTTCCCAGAAGAAGATGCATGTCTTAATGCACAGCTGTTTACAAGATATTGTGGTTGAGTGGGCGCATCACCCATGAGAGAAGATGGTTAAATGTGTCACTGTGTGTTAGAAGAAACACAACAAACAACAGAAATTTCACTAAGAGAGAACAGAAATGTCACTAAGAGCAAGGGAGAGGGTGAAAAGTTACAATATTGGAATTTAAACATTTCAAAAAACAGGACTGTTCTTTATGGAGAAAACTACAAAAAAAGAAAATGGAATTAGTTCAATTTACATACAGAAGACAAAGTTAGTGCCATTTATGCTGCCATTATTGAGTTCCTGAGCCAAATAATTTAAGTCAGTATGGGAATTTGAAAGTAGGGAAAAATATCATCAACAAAAGGAGATAGAGAGCTAGAAGTGAAGGTAAACAAGGATGGGCAATATGTTGCTATGGTTAGGAAAAATAAAAGAAACAACAAAATATCAGAGAGAGAGAGAGAGAGAGAAAGAACAACAAAAATATTACTGAGAGAGGGGGGATGAGAAAGAGGTATAAGGAGAAAGATTACAATATAGGAATTTACACATTTCATAAAAAAAAAAGGTAAATAATAATAATAATAGATGCCTTGATGCAGTACCAGGCAGTGGCTCTCATGGTTTCTGATCTTAACTGATTGAAAGCATTATCATGTACATGTTTTGTCTTGGTATAAAAGATGGGCTACAGCAAATATTCTGCTCAATATCACAGATTTGCTTGTCAGTTGTTTGACCATAACCAGTTGAGCATGCCCCTTGGTGGCTGATGATATGTGCATCTCAGATCATGAGCAGAGGCAGTGGGGAGCATCATAGTTATGTGTTGAGAAGAATTCTTTGGGGTTTGAATAATTCACCTCTGGAAACCTGGGTATCTTCAAGAAAACCTGCTCACCACAACAAAATTGATGTCCTAAAATCAAGGTGTCATATAAAAAGCACTAGTAATGGTGCCATGTAAAAAGCACCTTATATATTTGATATTAGGAAGGGCATCCAACCGAAGAAATCCCGCCAAAACAGACTATGAAACCTGGTGCAGCCCCTGGCTGTGCCATCTTCTGTGAAGCTGTCCAACCCATGCCAGCATGAAAAACAGACATTAAATAATGATGATGATAATGATTCCAGCAAATGAAGATGGCATACCAGTTAGAGGCTACAGATAACAAATGCACAGAGAATGGAAGGAGATAGAACTGTTTGGAATTATAAAACAGAGTATGTAATCAAGCAAAAGCAGCAATATAGAAGAATGAGTGGTTGTTAGAGTTGGAATTAGAAGCTGTCAAAAGAAGTTATGCTGAGCATATGAAAAATGAAAGTAACATAATGGAAGAAATAGATAATTTCTCACAAGAATATATTATTGTGAGTGGTAAAAGAATTGAGATCAGAAAACAATTGAATGATGAAGATCAGATAATAAAAGAGCAGGATTTTGGATCTATTAGGTGCAGAAGAGACTGAATTTATGTGTGACTTCAAGAAGGCTGATCAATGAAGACTAAATCAAGAAACAAGTAAAATCAATAATATATCGAAACAAAGAACATTTCGCAAACAAATAAACTAATCAAGGTTGCAAGTAGGACAGTTGCAAAAAAACGAGAAAAATTGAAGAAGTATGGTGCTGATACAAAAGGACTGAATGCTGTGATTGAAGAGCTGAAGCAGTACATACTTGCCAACAAAGTAAAACTAAGTTTGAGCAACAGATTAAACAATACCAGCAAAACCAATTGTTTGGAATTGACCAAAAATGCTTTTATCAAGAAATTAATGATGAATTAGCATGCAAAAGATTAGTTCCTGTTGTAGATGAAACTTGACAGCTTTGGGGTGAGATATAAAGTAAGCAAGAACAACTTAATACTAGAGCAGAATGGTTCCGCAGTCTGAAGCAAGAAGCTTCTTATTCCCAGCAAGAAGCTATCCTCTTTACAGTATAAAAAAAATATGAGTAAAATGATGAGCAATTGGAAAGCAGTAGGACCTGATGGTGTTCAAGGGGATTTTGGATGAAAGAAAGTCCAGTGGGTGTTATAAATTGTTTGCAGAACAATTTAATACATTGATTGATGGAACAAAAGAAATTCCAGGGTGGTTGACCAAAGGACAAATGCGGTTGTGCTTGAAGGATGTATCAAAAGGAAATGCTGCTGACAATTACAGGCCAATTTCTTGCTTTCCATTAATGTGAAAGTTACTGTCAGGATGGATTGCAGAAGAAATGTACAAATTTCATGATGATAATGACATTTTACCAATGGGACAAAAAAGCTGTTGGAGGAAATGCACAGGTACCAAAGACCAATTATTGATAGATAAAATAGTAATGTAAGATGGTAAGTAATTTTGGTGTTGTGCCAAGTGCACTAGGAATAATTGTTGTCATAGTCTTCTACAGTCTCTTCATCTCTCTGGTTAAGTCCTGAATTTTTTTCAATTTCTTTGGTATCCACTGTGTTATATTGTATTGCAAAATCTATGGTCTTACACTGTTTCTTTTGTCCTCTATATGAGGAAATCCCATAAAATTCTGTAATTCTTATTCTTTATCACAACCTCTGGCTCATGTCCATACCAGTTTTCTGTTATTTCAAAGCCACACACTTGGCTAACATCGCAATGCACTTGGTTACCTGTGCTTACACACTTTTGGTGCTAGCTTATTGCATTCACCATCATCATCACCATCACCATCATTGCTGCTGTTGTTGTTATTATTAATACCGATAATAATATTATTAATAACATTTTTATTTCAGGACTGTGATATTTCTAGAAATATTCCTGGAAAAGTAAAATTAGCAGCTCCAAATTTACAAAAACAGAAGAAACAGAAATAATAGTTCCATTCTGAAAATATTTTGTATGACATTTATGGGACATACAAGAGAAAGATAGATATTAAAAAAAAAAAAAAAAAACAGCAAAGACCTGTTTATGATTCCAATGAAGGTGCTATTGTTGTGTTGTAAAAACAAATACAATAAACTGTTGCTGCTTTTATTTTCTTCAACATTTGTTAATTAAAAATACCTCCCACACCATTTAAATAGTGTTATTGTTATTATTGTTTGTTTTATTTCTTTATTTACCTTTCATATTTATAATTATTGTGTCAAGAAATTGCCTCACCACTGCCACCACCACCGCCAACAACAACAACAACAAGAATTACAGCATACTGGCTAAATTTTCTGACAAGTTACTATCTATTAACTTGAAGTTTTTGTATTCCATCATGTACAGTACAGAATAGTACACAGTCCTTGGCAAAGGCATTTATCTGTTAATAATTCAATCTACTTAGCTGTAAATATATACCACCATGTGTTGAAGTGTACAGTTTGCCATTATAAAGATTGATGGAAGCTTTATTGTACTGATAAGCATTTTATTGTTTAGTCACAGGTCACTCCTGATTAAACAGACATGATTAAAGGTATTCCAGCCATGACCATGCCATCTTCTTTTCAGACATAATGTATCATAGATGACACTACTCAATGTGTCCTTCCAATTTTTGAAAGACAATAGAGTGATTATTTATTTTCTATCATAATTTTTGAACAATACCTATATTGATTATAGGTTTCTACTCGTCACTAGTTCTATGCACTTCTGATGGCAATCAAAGTAGTGTTCCTAAACTCAATATAAAACAAGCTACTTTGTTTGCAAACATTTAGGTTTATATATGCTTTTACACACGCGCACACGCGCGCGCACGCACACACACACACACACACACACACACACAGAGGCTTCTGCACCATTTTCATCCCCCAAATTCCATTGAAGCTATTTCTCAGTCCTAGGTTTATAAAGTGCCATGCAGTGGGATTGAACCAGGGGGCTGCATGGTTGTGAAAGGAACCCTTTAACCCTACAGCCATGCTGAGGGAAATTTAGCTGTTAAATTGATCAACTATGCAGAAGCTCCTTTGTTAACTTGAAATGATTTGCACTATGTTTAATTCCATATATGGTCAAAACCTCCAATAAATCTGTAGCACCTTTTAAGGTCATGGAAATTCAAATAACTCTGGCAACACACTTGATTTTCTGATAAATTGTATCAGATAAAAAAAAAACTCATATATTTTAATTAGTCATTTATATCTACTATATTTTAACACTTACCACATTATATAGAATAATAATAATGATAATATTAATGGTTTCAAATTTTGGCACAGGGCCAGCAGTTGTGGTCGAGGGTGCAAGTTGATTACATTGATCCCAGTGCTTAACTGGTACTTATTTTATTGACCCTGAAAGTATGGAAGGCAAAGTTCAACCGCAGACTGTAAAGTTGGAAGAAATACTGTGAAGCATTTTGTTTGGTTGCTAACTTTTCTGCCTGCTCACTGCCTTGTAATAAAAATCCTTTCTAGTATAGGTACAAGGCTTGAAATTTGTGGGGCAGTGGCTTGTCATTTATATCAACCTCCTAGTAAACAGTGAAGTATCCTCTGGCAAGTAAACGTGAAGTTTATGTATAAATACACTCATGGCTATTCGTCACTGCAATAATGTTAACAAATTTAACAGAGAGAGAGAGAGAGAGAGACTGTGACTGTACAGGTTCAGAGAACTAGTGCAAGATTACCTAGGCAATACTGGAAACCCCAACTTAACTGTTCCTGAAAGGTTCACAACTGTGAGGCATATGTCCTTAACATTAACAAATCAAAAGGCATTGAGAACAGCCTTTAATCAAATAACTCTGACCTTTTTAACAAGTACTCAAGGAAGAGTAGCACTTGGTAATGCTAGAATGAATTATGTCCTGAAGAGAAGGGAAAATGGACAACTTGTCACTATGCGATTCATCAAATAACACAGTGGCTCTAGGGAAGTAAACCTTGAAAAATATAACCGGATATTTTGTGCTTGTGAATAGTAGTAAGCGAGCAATCCAGAGGAACAACTTTGAAAATAAATCAAGCGAATATCAGAAACAACAGATTGAAATCTGGCGCAGCTTAATTACCTCATAAAGAGTCTCTCCGAACCTTAGTTAGTAATCCAATTAGTTGTGTGTTGTACGAGAGTACGACACTCCCTGGCAAGAATGGACTGGACCACTACATATGAATAGTAGTGGTCTGAGTAAGTGAGGAAGTTCGTACTAGTTCCACTATAGTTGGTCCATTTAGATCAATCTAAAGCTTTGGATAGGGTAGACCACTCGTCCTCGAGGCGGCCAGTTTGGCCCGACATTTCATGGCTGAATCAACACTTTATATATCATTTATGGGACGTCCCATATCAACACTTCATATATCAACATCAAGTCGGTAGTTCGGGTGAACGGTTTCTTTTCAGAGCCGTTCAGTATTGTTCGTCAAAGTTGTCCACTCTCGCCTCTGCGAAGATTGGAGGCGAAGAGTGGAGACCCGCAAGATTAAGGGTATGGAAAACAGTCACAGTGTATGCGGACAATGTCCCTGTCCAGGGACCAGGACATACAGAGGGTAGGTGAGGCCCTAATGGATTAGGCGAGACGACCAGATATCGTGCTCATCCATAAAGATGGAAAGAAATGAAGATAATAGATGTTGCAGTACTAGACGATTCGAGGGTGAAATGTAAGGAAACAGAAAAGATTGAGAAGTACCAGCCACTGCAGGTTGAGATAGGAAAGTTATGGGGCATGAGGTAAGTAATGATGATACCGGTGGTAATTGGAGCATTAGGAGCAGTTTCCAAGGGCTTTGAAAAACATATTAAGAATATTGGAGCTGCTCTCAGGCTCGAGGTGATCCAGAAGACAGCATTGTTGGGTACAGCTCGCATTCTAAGGAGAGTATTATCTCTTTGAGTCACAGGAGAAGGCACTACTTGAAACCTTTGGTGATTGGTTGTTGCCTGCTTTCAAGTAAAGAATAACTGGTAATCCGAGAGGTTTTCATAATAATAATAATAAGTACCTTGATGAAGTACCAGGCAGTGGATCTCATGGCTTCTCATCTTAACAGATTGGAAGTGTTATGTACATTGTTTTGTCTTGGCATAAAAGATGGGCTACAGCAAATATTCTGCTCAATACCACAGATTTGCTTATCGGTTGCTTGATCTTAACCAGTTGAGTATTTCCCTTAGTGGCTGACGATATGTGCATTTCTGATCATGAGCAGAAGTAGTGTGGGAGCATCATAGTCATGTGTTGAGAGGAATTTTGGGGGGGTTTGAATAATTCATCTCTGGAAACATGGGTGTTTTGTTCAACATCCTTAAACAAACCTTATTCAAGGACCTTTTGAGTGGGATGGGCTACTCGACCTGAAGAAAAAATTCTAACTGGGCTCCACCTGCAAGGTCATGCGTTGTTAATCTTGATATGAGATCACCATGTCGCGCACATATGGTTGTGCTGCATGTGCCCGGTGTACTCTTATCAGACGGGTAGTCATGATGGGTATAATGGGCTTCGTATATTTTACCCCTGTCACTTTGATGACATACACTGCTCTCTCATCAATGATAATAATAATAATGGTTTCAAATTTTGACACAAGGGCAGCCATTTTGGGAAGGGCTGATACTTATAAAATTTATTTTTAGATAAAAAATGTTGACAATGACTTCAAAGGTGACAGGTGTTAGGTACTAGATATATGCTTGGGACCCAATTTGTTGGTGGAATATAATTAGTAACTGTAGGAGTGTTGTAAAAAGTAGTAGTCTCTGAAGCAAAGAAAAAAAAAGTGAACTGAAAAATAGAAATTAATCTTAATAGAGAATTTAATGGACGATGAGAGAAAAAAGAAGAAAATCCCCCTCTCCCCACCAAAAAGTAATAAAGGAGAAAAATTATTCTAAATTGGAGCTAAAATGTTTTGAATGGGAGAAAAGGAAATAATGATGGTGAAGTAGGGTGGGGTGGAGTGACGGTGGAACATACCAAATATAGAATTCCATGGAAAAAATTTTTCTGAGACAAATCTTTTTTTTTTTTTTTTTTTTTTTTTTGATAAATGTGCTTTAGCTATTTAAATGAAATCTGTCATGCGTGGAGCTAAACAAAGATTTATAGAATCTTAAAATACGTACTTAAAAAGTTGACGTAGAACTACTAATTTTATTAATTTCAAATCTTGTCTATCATGGTACTTGATAAACAGTCTTTAACATATACATACACATATACATATAGGCGCAGGAGTGGCTGTGTGGTAAGTAGCTTGTTTACCAACCACGTGGTTCTGGGTTCACTCCCACTGCGTGGCATCTTGGGCAAGTGTCTTCTACTATAGCCTCGGGCCAACCAAAGCCTTGTAAGTGCATTTGGTAGACGGAAACTGAAAGAAGCCCGTCGTATATATATGTGTGCGCGCGCGTGTATGTTTGTGTTTGTCACTCCACCATCGCTTGACAACAGATGTTGGTGTGTTCATGTCCCTGTAACTTAGCGGTTTGGCAGATAGAATAAGTACTAGGCTTACAAAGAATAAGTACTGGGGTCGATTTGTTCGACTAAAGGCGATGCTCCAGCGTGGCCGCAGTCAAATGACTGAAGCAAATAAAAGAATAAAAAGAATACATACATACATGCAGACTTACATACAGATATATAAATCTACGTTCATTTTTATGCATACGGATGTATATATGATGATACATGATGGCCGTCCACTTGTGACCAAGGAAGACCATTGCCGACCTTCAGGAACATTGTGCGCTCTAGGACTAACTTATATTTTGTATTTGCGGCTCTGTTGGTGGCTAATGAGCCCTGCGCTTGACAAGCATACACGACTGCAAACATTGCAGACCAAGCTTTCCTCATTCACTATACGAGCCGTGCGCTTTCGCGCAGCTCGCTTAAGTTCTTCATGCTGGATACGTGCTCTCTCAAAAGTGTCGATCCCCTCCTTAACCTGCTTCTTCCATCCGTGGCGATGACAGGCATTGTTCTCCCAATCAGTGTCCTGCATATCACAGGCCTTTAATGAGGACTTGACACAGTCCTTAAATCACAGCCTCGGTTTCTGCCGGAGTCTCCTTCCATTCAAAAGTTCTCCATATAACATCTGCTTAAGAATCCTGCTATCCTTCATTCTAATAAGGTGTCCAGTCCAACGTAACCGGTGCTTGTGCACCATTGCCTCAATACTCAAGATATCAGTTGTCCTCAGGATCTCTGTGTCTGGAATTTTTGAGGTCCAGCCACCATTGAAAATGTGTCTGAGACATCTCTGATGAAAGCGTTCAAGGACCCTTACCTGGCGTTTGTACAGAGTCCATGCCTCACATGAGTAGAGGAACGATGTCAGTACACATGCACGGTACACAGCAACTTTTGTTTACCTTGCTATGCCATGCTGGGACCAGACACGAAACTGAAGAGACCGGAAGGAATTAGTTGCTCTCTGCAACCTGAAAGATATTTCCTCATCCAGGGAGCAGGAACGGCTGAGTGTGCTGCCCAAGTAGACAAACTTGTCTACTACCTTCAGAATTGTTCCTTCAACCAAGATAGCTGGTTTCACATATAGATTTCCTGGTGCAGGCTGGAACATTACAACAGTCTTGTCCAGGCTAATGCTAAGTCCAAATGCCTTGCAAGAAGCAGAAATGCAATTCATGAGTATTTGCATGTCATCCACTGTATGAGTAACTAAGTCACAGTCATCTGCATAAAAGAGGTCACGAATAATAGACCGGAGAACCTTTGAATTGGCAGAAAATCGGCGAAGATTAAAGAGGCGGCCAGAAGATCGATATCTGACATATATTCCCAGAGAGCTAACCTTAGCAAAATCATGAGTAAAAGCAGTAGCAAAGTACAAAGAAAAGAGAGTTGGGGCAAGGATGTCACCCTGCTTGACACCATTCTCTACAGGAATGGGTCCCTCCATACCACCACCAACATTGATCGAAGCCTCTATCCCATCATGAAATGTTTTAATTATAGATACAAAGTGATCCGGACATCCAAGTTTGCCAAGTATTTTCCATAGAAAGGCCCTATTTACAGTATCAAAGGCCTTTGTTAAATCAATGAATTCCTGGACAAGATCCATATTCTACTCATAGCACTTCTCCTGCATCTGTCTTGCTGTGAAAATCATATCCATTGTCCCTTTGAGATTCAGATAGGACATCATTTACGAGACACCCATTCAGACGAGTAAGAAGAATATTTGCCAGAACCTTGCCAGCAGCTGATAGTAGAGCAATACCTCTGTAGTTACCACACATTGTTCTGGCTCCTTTTCCTTTATATAGAGGAAGAATAATTACATCCTTCCAGTCCTTAGGGATTGCACCATCCCTCCAGACTGCACTAATAAGTTCATGAAGGGACTGTGTGATGTAATTACCACCAAATCGCAAGACCTCAGCAGAAATTCCATCCTTTCCAGGTGCCCTACCAAGATTCAATTTACTTATGTATGCGCGCGCGCGATATGTATGTATTTATATATATATATATTTTTTTCTTTGTGTTTTATTAAGTTCTTGAGAGAGTTCAAGCCGGTCGCTAACAAAGCGTAAAGACTTTTAGAGTAAAGAGAGTTTCTGGTGTTTGTAAATATGTGACCGAGTTGCTGTGTTGGTTGAACTGTCAATGCATTCCCCCAAGTGTGTGCATCTCGGATGGAGAATTTTTGAGATGCCTAACAAATCTTCACTGTGCCACTAAGCGGTTGGATTTTAAGAATCAGCGTCAGATTCTTTTGCTCTTTTTTCGTGAAACCGAATATTTCTAGGTATTTGTGTAAATTTCTTGGTACCTAACCTAATGCACCTATGATGATAGGTGCACATGAGAATTCATAGTCAGGATACAAGAGCAGTAAGTTCCGCATTAATTCACCATGAATGTTCTCTTTCATCTGGACTTTTGATTGTATGTGTGTATGCATGCATGTGTGTGTGTGTGTGTGTGTGTGTGTGTGTGTGTGTGTGTGTGTGTGTGTGTGTGTGTGTGTGCATGGAACGGAAATAAGCCAAGGAAAATAATTCAGCGTGTGCAGTGACATGTGTTTCAACAATAAAGATAAATAAGGTATATTAAATACCATACAAGTTTAATTTTTGATTGATTGAAATTATCTCCGCTTCAAGAGAAGATAGAACAATCATTTGGTGACTCCAAATGAAGAAATCTAATCTAACAAAGAATTTCTCCAAAATTGACGCCATTAAGGAAATGACTGATACTCTGGAGACAAAAGTACAGTTGTAGACGCGTGTTTCTATCTTAATAGGCGTCATAAGCACAGCAGTTGCTTTACATTATCTCCAGCAAAACGAGATGGTAAAAGACTACTTCGGGAGTGATTGAGTCCTCATTCTTGTCAAAACAATATAAGAGAGAAAGGGGGAGAGAAAAGAGAGAGAAAAAGAGAGAGAGAGAGAGATGGAGAGAGAGAAAGAGAGAGAGATAAATAGAGTTCCTTGGCTATGGCCGACCTATCTGCTTTGCTAGCTTGTTGGTGAGTCCTGAAAGACAAAAGGCCATGAAATTACTCACTGAAAGATAAAAAAAACCCCAACAAACTGTTAAGGCAGTTTCCGATATTTTGGATTTACAACTGGGAGGAGGTATCAGCTGGGAGGAGGTACCAGTTTAGGAGGCAGTACTAGCTGAGGGGAGGTATCCGTTTGGGGTGAGTGGGTGAAGTAGCAGTTATCTTGGGTTTTGCATGTCATTGGATCTTTCTCATTTACAGTAAAGATAATGGTACGTAAGTGCTCACAGTCAGCGAGTTTTAGGACATCTGCGAATTCTGTTGCTGCTGCTCATTAAGAAGTAATCAAAGGGTAATTAAAAGGAAAGATGGTCATAATCGAATTTGATGGATAATCATCAAGTCTATCGATCGGTTTGATTCTCAGTCTGTCTGTCTGTCTGTCTGTTGTTTTATGGTTGTGCGCACGTATGTCCATGTATATGTAACGACTTAATACTCTCTATAATGTCGCTAACCACATCTCACTACTCTGTCAAATTAATTATGATGACGTCATTGACTCGATGAAGAGTTTAGTCATTAGGAGTGACTCAAAAGCATGATCAAAGATTCAGCTGATCGATCTTTTCTCGATATATCATTGGTTGGTGTTTCCTAATGACACTAAATCTTTGAATTGTATTATGAGGCTTCTTTCTGTGCCCGAACAACTACAAATAATGAGAGATATAGCCAGTCTACTAGAGAACTAGACACTGTCTAAATGATTCTATATCTCACATTCTCTCGACAGTTCATACTTCTTTCTTTTCCTCTGTTTTGTAAACTGGCATTCCGTTAGTTGTGACAACGAGGTTTCCAATTGATCCAATCAACGGAACAGCCTGCTCGTGAAATTAGCAAGTAGCTGGGTACTCCACAGACACGTGTTCACTTAACATAGTTCTCAGGGAGATTCAGCATGACACAAAATGCGAAAAGGCTGGCCCTTTGAAATACAAGTACTACTCATTTTTCCCAGCTGAGTGGGCTGGAGCAACATGAAATAAAATATCACACTCAAAGACACAACGCGTCTCCAGGAATTCAACTCACGACCTTTGATCGTGAACCGAATATCCTAAGCGACGCGCCTTCACTTCTATTTTGTATTTATGTCGTACACACACAGACAGACAGACAGACAGACACAGACACAAACACGTACAAACACACACACACACATACACACACAAATGAAAATGAAATCTTTTTCACATTGTTTCAAACAAATCTTCAGAATATTTCTAACGCTCTTTTCTTTGAATGAACAAGTTTACCTAATTTTTATTTCATTCTAATTTTTATTTACCTATCATTCTAATTTTTATTTACCTATCATTCTAATCTTTATTTACCTCTTTGAAATTTCTATCCGATTTAACATTTTATCTCTCATCTGCCACATTTTATTCTTTATAACTCTTACATTACGTTGTTCATCTTTATTTACATCTTTGATCAGTTTTATTTAATAACATTTTCTATCGTCAACGTTTAGTTATATTTCTGTTCCAATCTTTTTCTATACGAGGTCTGATCAATAAATATCCGGACTGTTGCTATAGTAACGAAGCCAAAGCACGCAGAGTAAAGTTGCTTGGCAGAAACTGACCTTGAATTCTGCTGTGAATGCACACTAAATTTTAACGTTCTAGCTCACTTCCGCTGTTTACAGCAGTGCTTGGAAGGAAAGTGTGTAGCGTGTGGTCATCGCATTGACCATGACAGAGAAAGTTAAGTAGAGAATTCGCATCAAATTTCGCCAAAAGCTTGGCAATATCTATTCAGAGGCCTATGCAAAGCTTTCAAAAAGTTTACATCGTTCTCGACAGAGTCAAGGAGATCTTGTGCGACAGAAACCTGAGTGTGTTTTTGGTTAGCTGAAAGCAGTTTTGGCACAAACTTAGTAGACACGCGTCTCATACCCAAATCTTCAGTGATAATGGACTGAACTGAACCGTAACCAATCTGCACATCTGATAACTCACGGATGGTAATTCGACGATTTCCTCTCACAACTGCACGCACATCTGCAATGTTTTTCTCAGTTCTGCTGGTCTCTCAGAACATTCGACAATATCGACATTTTTTCGGTCATCTTGGAAACGTCTGAACCACTCGTACACTTGTGTGTAGCTCATACACTCCTCTCCATACACTTTCTGCGACTTTGTATAGGCCTCGGAGCAGTTATCGCCATGACAACTTTCTCTGTTATGGTCAATGCGACGATCAAACGCTACACTCCTTTCCAAGCACCGCTGTAAACAGCAGAAGTAAGCTAGAACGTTAAAACTTATTGCACATGCACAGCAGAATTCGAGGTCAATCTGTGCCAAGCAGCTTCGCTCTGCGTACTTTTGCTTCGTTACTTTGGCAATAGTCCAGATACTTATTGATAAACTCGTATACGCACAGACACATGTATCTTCATCACACACAAACGTACATACATACAAACGTACGTACATACATACATAAATACATAAATGCATACATGTATATGTCATGCATACATATGTACAACACACACATACATACATGCGTACATATATGCATACGTACATGCATGCATAAAAGCATACACATATACGCATATTCACACATACATACGTACATACACACAGACGTGCATGCATGCATACATACATACGTATATACATATACACACATACATACATACGTATATACATATACACACATACATACATTCATGCATGCATACATATATACATGCATACGTGCATACGTACATGCATGCATATATATACATACACAAATATACAACATACACACACATACATACATGCACACATACATACTTACATGCATACATGTATACAAGCATATATGCATGGATATATACATACACACATACACAAATATACATGCACACATACAAACATACATTCATACATACATACGTGCATAAATACATACATACATACATACATACATGCATACAT
Organism: Octopus bimaculoides; assembly: GCF_046866305.1. Classification (NCBI taxonomy): domain Eukaryota; kingdom Metazoa; phylum Mollusca; class Cephalopoda; order Octopoda; family Octopodidae; genus Octopus; species Octopus bimaculoides. The sequence goes on from NC_142938.1 coordinate 36,564,253, forward strand.
ACATAGAGTGAACAGATGAGATCCAGAGATGCTCAATATCCTGAAGCTGGAGACCGGATCTACCCCATGTTCATTTACTTCCATAACTGGCTGCATATTTTTATGAACTTCATCTGCCATCATTATGAAGAAACTCTGAGCTCCCAGAAACAGCTGTCGAATTTGTAATACCATATCTTCTCCCCTTTAATTTTCTGTCTCTGTGCACTGTGTAAGTTTGCTCTGTTAATATATAAATATATATTTATACTTGAATGTTCATCATCTGAAAATTTTCAGTCTTTGCTCTCTCTCTATTTACCTTTATACGTGTACATATATTTAATTAACCCAAGCTGTTTTATTTGTTTATTTGCATCATGGTCTCCATATCTACTCACCTGGATTCCTCATATAGCAACTCTTTACCCTGTGGAGTGTAAATTCAAATCACACACACACACACACACACACACACACACACACACACACACACACACACACACATACACACACATGCACATAGAGCATGCCTCTGCCTCAATTTAAACCTGGATTCTTTTTATATTTAGAACATTTTTGTAAGCAATAAAACAGAATCTTTCAAATTGAGTGACTTCGTGAAAAATCTAACGGACGGTGTCCAACAACTACACCTCAAATTCTTTGACTGCTGTCGGCAAAAATTCTAACGAATGCAAAATCATTGACTGAAAATCAATCAAGCTTTGATTAAGTTAAATATGGTTTATAAAAAGAATAACAAACAACAGGCAAAGAGAAGTTGAATACAGCTACAAATATCTGGACAGGCCGAGACTCAGCATGCGTTAAGTTAGGCAAAGTTGAATATTAGTCGTTTTTGAACTGAACTGGTCAGCATGAACATTCTGCAACACCCAATGACCAATTTGCTACGAAAACTCGTATTCATTTATCCCCTCATTTTATATCTCGTTTTCATCTACACACAATCACACCACCTGTCCGACAGAATCAGGTCACAGCGTTAATTTTATTTTCCCCATTTTGTCATTGCCTTTTCTCAGAACGGACGTGTTTCGTGTCCAACTTCTTTTACTTCTTTTACTTGTTTCAGTCACTTGACTGTGGCCATGATGGAACACCTTTAGTCGAGGAAATCGACCCCAAGACTTATTCTTTCTAAGCCTAGTACTTATTCTATCGGTTCTTTTGCCGAACTGCTAAGTTACGGAGGCGTAAATACGCCAACATGGGTTGTCTAGCGATGGCGGGGGGACAAACACAGACACACAAATGCATACATATACATACACACACACACACACACACACACACACACACACACACACACACACACACATAATTATAAACATATAGGGATCAGCATGAGTTGCCTCACCAACATACTGAAAATTTAGAAATAGCAGTCAAAGAACTACTGCTATTTCTAAATTTTCAGTACGTTGGTGAGGCAACCCATGCTGATCCCTATATGTTTATAATTATAAATAGTTTTACCGATAAAGGTTTTTTTGCATACTGAACTACTTGGCAAAATTGTTAATTATTAATTTTATTAACTAATTGGCAATTCTCTGCCCTATATCTATCTATCTATCTATCTATCTATCTATCTATCTATCTATCTATCTATCTATCTATCTATCTATCTATCTATCTATCTGACGGACGTGCTGTCACATCGGCTGCAGAGGTAAACGTTTATTTGACCTTTTATTGTCCACATTTTGTTGGAATTTTAAAATATTTTTGTTGCGAAGCACCTAGGCTTCATTTTTGTGTATTTTCAAGGGCAGGAATTGGCCCCCAGGGGCATTTTCGGCCCTAGTAAAATACAAAAATTTCTTTCTCGACATTTGAAAAATATCGAGAAACGTAATTTTGGAATGATTGTCTTGTTCTTTTGATGAGCATTTCCCGAGGCTTCAGATGCCAGAAGAGAAAAAAGAACAGAGTAGCACGTGCTCACACAGTGACAGGAACGCAGTTGCTGCAAACGTCACAAAGACGGCGATTACAGCTACTAACAGCCCTCTCACCACCCCCACCACCACCACCACGACGAAAACTATGAGGAAATCTGGATCAGAGGCGACTGCTACTAACGCAGTCTCTCCATCTACTAACACCAGTGACAACAACATGAAAGTTAACACCGCCACCACCACCATCACCACCACCAGCAACAACAACAACAAAAACAACAACAACAGCAAGGACGCAAAGTTATCGGCCGTCAGCAATGACACCATCACCTGTTCAACAAACTCTGCTGCCACTACCACCACCTTTGAACCAGGCAGTACATACACCAATATAAACAAAAATATTCAAAAGAACATGTCCGCCAGCACAACAAAAACAAATTTCGCAAATGCTCTAAAGGAAAAAAGAACAATAGTGACATTCACACAACAACAAATTAAAGACACAAAATCCCTTCTTACGAAAGAAGGCGATGATGTTAGAATAAACATTCCAAAAGATATTATGGACCCCCCCCCCCCAAAAAAAAAATGCATCATTTATAAACTGGTAAACATAAAAACCAGACGTGTAGAAAATTTTAGCACAGATAAGATCGAAGTTTGTCTTAAACCTGTATGAATTCATCAAAATCATGTCACGTGGGGACGAAAATTTGGAACGGTACAGGTGAGATTCTTAAATGAAAATTTAGCTAAGCAATTTTCGACACTCTCTCTCCGCACAGATAACTTGGTGATGATACCGAGTTATCTAGGACAGAGAGTGACCAAAGTAATTATAAAAAATGTGCCATCGGAAGTGGACACCCAATGGCTGATATCGGCCGTATGCCTCGAAATGGAGGAGGCAAATATTTTGGAGATTACGGTCGTAGAGGAAAAGAACTGGGGAGGGAAAAATCTGGAAATCCTTCTCCACATCACGGAGGAGGCTTCACAGAAAATTCCTCCAAACATTAGACTGGCAGAGGACCACAAGCTGTATGTGGTGGTAGAGGGCAGGCGACCTCGCTGTTACCTATGCAACAGCGAGGCACATCTGAAAAAGGACTGCCCTCTGGCCGCTAAACAAAAACAACAACAACAACAACAACAACAACAACAACAACAACAGAAGCAACTACCAAATACCCCCAACAGAAAAACTTTACTACCAACACCACCAGCAACACAAAAAACAACAATAGAAATATCAGCAATAACCAACCACAACAGAAAAGACAACAGAAACTACAAAAACAGAAGAGAAAAAAAAAGAAAATTCCAAGACTGCCTCTCCCTCCCCCATATCACATACACCACACACAAATAACAAGCAGCCAACACCAACACAAACACTCACAGAAACACACACAGACGCACAAAATTTGCCGTTACCTCTTTCTGACTCCTCAGAACTCTCATCATCGGATGAAGAGAGTGGGGAGGAGTGGAAAATAGCTACGAAAGGAAAGAGGAAGCGCAGTAAGAAGAAAACAAAACAAAATGCAAACACAAACAAAGCAGGGAGATTCACATCTCCCGAAAATACACCTAACACCAATAGTAATATGCAAAAAACAATGCTAACAGCAATAGACAGTACAAACACAGAGTTGATGAATTACATCAACTCTAAAACAAACATCACAAATAAGGACATCAAAACAAACAACCACCCACACACAACACCGCCAAAACACATTAAAATTTATCATGTATCACCAGCATTGCACCACAAAATAAAATCCCTCTACCCCAACTCGGTAGGGGGATGTCAAAAACATTTGTGCAAGAAATTGTACAATAGCCTCCTTGGTGAAAAATCCAAGGAGGAAACAAAACTTGCAAACAGTAAGTAGCTCTCTTTTCCTTTCCTTTTGTGCTTTAAAGCACACGTATAAATAGAATCATGGTGAAGATTGGTTGTGTGAATGTGCGTGGCTTGGGGGTCCCCTTGGAAACAAGGGTACCTCTTAAATGACATCAAGTCACAGAATTTGGATATCATAGCCATTAGTGAGACCAGACTCCATGAACCGCGGGCCCTAAAGTCCATGTTTGGTGGACAGTTTAACATTTATTTTTCTCCCTGTCTGCCGAGGATGGGCGGTAGTGGCACGGCGGTTCTTTTTCGCAAGAGTCTGGATCTCCAAGTAAAGACGATATTTACGGACCCGGAGGGTAGACTGGTTGTCCTAGATGTGGACGGCAGCGATGGAGGCGCTTTTCGGTTGCTGGCAGTTTATGTGCCTCCTTTAACAGGTCGGTCGGACTTCTTTCGACGTCTAGAAGTATTCCTGGGAACGTCTCGTCCCTTACTTTTAGTGGGGGATTGGAATGCTACCTTGGACACGCATCTAGACTACGTGGGGAGTGACAAAACTAGAAGGGGATGCAAAGGCCTCAGAGACCTGCTCAGACGCTTCCAGTTGTCTGACAGGTACCGACTCGACCACCCAAATGTGCCAACGTGGACTTGGAACAACCGCATTGGGTCGTCGAGATCGTATCTAGATAGGATAGTGTGTAGGACAAGAGATAGAGATAGTTTAGGATGTCCACAGTTCCACATAGTCAGCTACACGGATCACAAACTGGAAACTAAACGCGTCTTTCCCGTCGAGACAGGTTTTCAGAGACCGGATTAGCACGTTAGTAAAGAGGGCTTTGATGGGAGCCATCGTCAACAACAAATGGTGGTTTGCCCTCAAGAGAGCAGTAAGGGCGGAAGCAATAAGGTATATCAGGGCACTAGCTGTAGAGAGGAACAGAATAGAGGGGGAGCTAGTGATAAAGTTAGAAGAGGCATTGCGAAGTGGCATCGCATCCGACGTTTTAGCGGCGAGGTTGGCCCTCGACCAACACTTCAATGCTAAACACGAAGGGTGTGCTGTCAGGGCAAGGATGCGTTCTCTGAGGAACGAAGGTGTTGGAGCTGCACGAGAAGCCCGGGTGGCGGAGGCGCAGCGAGGTAACAGAGCCACCATCCGGTCTCTGGTAGACGAACAGGGGCGCGAATTGCTCGAGCCGAGCAAGATGTGCGAGGCGTTTCAGCGGCATTTTGCCCGACTGTTCGGGAGGAGTGGCGAGCGAGAAGGCAGGGTGGACTTTAGTGCCTACCTGCACAGCTTGCCACGACTCTCGGCAAGAGAGGCGGAGTGCTGCGAAGGGGTCATCACGGCGGAGGAGGTGAGGGACGCGATGGCGGGTTGCTCGACGGACAAATCTCCGGGTTTGGATGGTCTGCCCTACGAGCTTTACAACTGTATGCCAGACTTGTTTGGAGAAGTCTTGGCGGCCGTGTACTGCAAATGGCAGCAGAACGGGAGCATTCCCGGTTTTGTGAGCCGAGGAGCGGTAACGCTGCTGAAGAAAGATCCAAACAAGGGGGACGCCATAGATAACTATAGGCCCATCACTCTGCTCAATGCAGACATGAAAATTTTGGCCAAGGTGTTAGCCAAGCGGTTGGCGCTTGTCATCGAGAAACTGGTCGGCACGGAGCAGACGTGCGCCGTGCCGGGCCGGAGCATCCATGACAACCTCCATCTGATGCGCTACATCATAGAGAGGGTAGTTAAGGAACCTGGGATGGGTGGGGCCCTGATCAATTTGGATCAATCCAAAGCTTTCGATAGGGTAGACCATCGATACTTGGAGGCCGTCCTCGAAGCGGCCGGCTTCGGTCTCGTTTTCCGCGGCTGGATGACTGCCTTGTACACAGGCATCCGTTCGGTTGTTCGCGTCAATGGACGTTTATCGGGACCCTTCGACATTGCACGTTCGGTTCGTCAGGGATGCCCCTTGTCGCCGCTCCTGTACGTATTGACTCTCGAGCCACTATTGCAGAAGCTGGCGACGCTGAGGGGCATCCCGCGAGAACTGGGGTGCGGGACGAGCGTGTCGGCATACGCGGACGACGTCACCGTCATAGCGTCTAGCCACGAGCACATCGAGCTTGTCGGCGAGACGCTGAAAGACTACGAAGCGGTGACGGGAGCGAAAATCAACCGGGATAAGTCGGTGGGTTTGCTGCTCAGCACCTGGAGAAGCAAGCCCATACCGTCCGGCAGCGCCTCAGTAGTGGGACGCTGGACGGACGGTCCGGTCAAGTTGCTCGGAGTCTGGTTCGGTCCGGACCTGCAAATGGAGAAGAACTGGGACGAGATAACGAGTAGGGTGGCCACTCTCTGCCAGCAATGGTCCGAGAGGAAGCTATCCCTAAAAGGTCGCGCCTTCACCGAAATGGAGCGCATCCTCTTCCGCTTTTTGTGGAAAGGAAGCGTTCCGATGGTGAGGCGATCCGTTTGTTGCCAACACCCGCTGAAAGGAGGGCTGGGCATGCCGTGGTTGATGATGCGCAGACATGCGCTGAGACTGCGACATCTCCGGCTCTACGTAGACGACGGTGAGCAGGTGTGGTCGCCGTTTGTGCGACGCGCTTTCCCGCAGCTCGTCTCCATGACCGAGCTGCAGTCGTGGATCAAAAAGAGGCCGAGGAATGGTGAATGGCACCGTGAGTGTCGCGTTGCTCTGCAACAACTTTGCCGTTTCGGGTCGACCTTGAGCGGCTGCATCACAACGAAGTCATTCTATAGGGGATTAGTGGAGGGCAGGTACGACGACGATCTCGGGGCGAACCTGGGCGTCAACGAGGAATACCTGACCCGCCTGTTCAGGACGACTTTCGGGTCGGGACCTATGGACAACTTCCAGAGATCCCTGGCCTGGCAGTGCTACCGAGAAGTGCTACCCGTTCGGGATAAGCTCTATAGACACGGCTCGCGAAATGCGGGGCCGACCTGCCCGAGATGCGGTCAGAGCGACGAAACCGTTCTGCACGCACTCGTGCAGTGTCCAACCATTTCGGAGCTGTGGGCTTATGTCGAACGACTGCTGTCACGTGTGGGACGAGTCGGTTTATCAACCGAGTCTATCGTCAATATCGTCACGCCTCATTCCTTTAAACGGGAAGGAAGAGCTGTATTCATCGTACTTGTGGCTATGGCCAAAGAATGCATCTGGTGGACGCGTCTGAAAGGATTAGAGACAAATACTTTCCTCTCTGGTCAATCTCTCATCAACTTTTTCAAGTATCACTTGAAAAGGAAGGTGAGAGTAGAGAGGCAAGTGTTGTCTAGCAAATGTTTCGAAAAAAGATGGATACATGTAGCAAGAATGGCACGTATAAATGACGAAGCCACCTTGACCATGATTCTATAAAACGGTAAACCTAGAGAGTTACTTACTTTTTTCCTTTCGTAAATAAAAGTGTGTAATGTAATTTGTGACATTAAAATGACAGAGGTTACCGTGGTTTTTTCGTAGGTTTTTCTTTCCACGGATAACCTCCCCATTTCTTGGGAATTTTCTGTATTATTTCGTATTTTTTGTAAATACCCCAAACGTTTTGCGATGTTTTTTTTTTTTTCATCGTTGTCCCCACTTTTGTTTTTTTTACTGCTTTGTTTTCGCCCCCCCCCCTCGAAAAGAAAAACTCTACGTTTGTATTTTGTCGCCTCTGTGTTGAGCCCTGTGTGGCTAATAAAGAAACATATCTATCTATCTATCTATATGTCGAGTTAGAATAGAGGCAGCTGATGAATAATTCCAAGTGGCTTTCTGTTTTCCTATGTGTTCGTTCCGTTGTCTGTAGTTCATTGTTCTAACGTCCTGTACCCTGATATGCATCTATATACACATGTAGATGAAAGTATATACATATATGTGTGTATACATGCATATATATTTTTTGTATTATATATATATATATATATATATATATATATATATATATACATACACGACGGGCTTCTTTCAGTTTCCGTCTACCAAATCCACTCAGAAGACTTTGGTCGGCCCGAGGCTATAGTAGAAGACACTTGCCCGAGGTGCTACGCAGTGGGACTGAACCCAGAACCATGTGATTAGGAAGAAAGCTTCTTTATTTCATTAAAATTCGCCATTGGAGGCGTTACAGAGAGGGGACAAACAAGGACAGACAAACATAAGGGGGAAGAAGCTTAAACGCTTTTAAAAAAAATTTTACAAGTTACGAATAGATTAAAATATGATTGAAATTGATTTAAAAATTAATTTTAAAATATTACACAAGAAATCACTGCGCTTCGCAATGAGGTAGCTAGAAGGAAGGCAACCGACCATCCTGGTAGAACCTTTGCTTCCCAAATTGACCTAGCTTATTTGGTGCCAATCTCACTCAGCTTGCGCTCCACAGACTTCCATCTTTTCGTAAACATATTCCGTGACAGGCACTTTCTCTCCAGCCTGATCTTACTACTGAGGTGGTAACTAAAAAAGTTAACCAACCCCTGGCCGGAGACAAAGGTACCTGTCACTATACCTTTCACACGCGTCTTCCATACTGTTTCTTTCAGTATGGCTACTACGCAGAAAAAACAGGCCTTCCTTTCCCTGTTAAGGAAAGGAGGTGGTACAGTCTCGATGATAGACTCAGCTGATAGCTGTACTCTTCCTATCACTGACAACAGTTGTTCTGCAAAGGCTATCAGTCCCGACAACTCCGAACAGCCCACAAATGCGTGCAAGACGGTTTCCCTATCTTGCCCACATCTCGGGCATGTCGGCGAGACGGCACTTCCGTGCCTTGACAGCTTGTCGCGAACAGGTAACGCCGCTCGGAAACATTGCCAAGCCAGGGATTTCTGGTAATTATCCAGATACCCCGGCCCGAACGTTCTCCTAAATAGGCTGACCGACTGACTTTCATCGTAGCCTGGGGTCTCCCCTAAGGCGTCTTCTGACATAGATTCCACTAACCCGCTATAAAAATCCGCGGCGGAACTCCTGCTGCCGGCATTGCCCGCCCGAGAGAGTAGCTGGAGCGCCTGGCGGCACTCCAGATGCCAGTCTCCCAGCTTAGGTCTCTGCTTAATCCATGTACCAATGTCCGTTAAGGACACTAACTTGGGAAGGAAGAACCGAACGTGCGGTGACCACACCTGTTCTCCATCCAGGTAAAGCCAGAGGTGCCTCAACCTTAACGCGAATTTTCGCATCCTCAGCCAAGGCATCCCTAGCCCACCTTTTAGCGGTTTCTGGCAGCAGACAGAGCGCTTTACAAGTGGTTTTTCTCCTTTCCACAAAAAGCGGAAAAGGATTCTCTCCAGCTTGTTCAGCCATAAATCGGGGCAAGGCACCACGGTCAGGCGGTAGGTAATTACTGATGCTATAAACATCTGCACCACCTCCGCCCTTCCTAGCAATGATAACGCCCGCCCAGACCATGTCTGGGTTAGAACGGTCACCTTGCTGGCCACCTCACTCCAATTTTTCTCTATCTGGAGGTCTGGACCTATCCAGACTCCGAGCAACTTAACAGGACCTTGCGTCCAACGCCCCACGACGTTATTGGACGCCATCGACTTGCCCCTCCAGGTGCCGAGTTGCAAACCGACCGACTTGTCCTTGTTAACCTTTGCTCCTGCCACCGCCTCGTAACTTTTGATGGCCTTTTCCACCACTGGAATCTGGCCCTCATCCGCCACGATGATGGAATTGTCATCCGCGTACGCTGTAGCCCTCCTTCCACACCATAGATCAAGCGGAGCGCCCCCTAGTGCCTCCAACTTCCGCAGCAATGGATCCAGGGCCAACACATACAGAAGCGGGGATAGGGGGCACCCCTGACGAACTGAACGCTCGATCCTGAACGGTTTCGAAAAGAACCCGTTTACCTTGACGACAGACTCGATGTCGCTGTACAAAGCAGCAATCCAACCGCGGAAGGTCGGGCCTAGGCCAGCCTTCTCGAGGACCGCCGCCAAGTACCGATGGTCGACCCTATCAAACGCCTTAGACTGGTCTAAATGTACCAGTGCCCCTCCTGCTATGCCAGAAAGTTTCATTATCCTCTCTAAGGAGTAGCGTATAAGGTGGAGATTGTCGTGTATCGACCTGCCCGGGTTTGTGCTTCCCCAACAAGTTCGCCCACGACCCGCGCCAACCTTTTCGCTAACACCTTGGCAAAAATCTTTAACTCTGTATTTAACAGAGTTATGGGCCTAAAGTTCCCTATCTCGTCCCCCTTGCTCGGGTCCTTTCTAATCAACGTCACTTCCCCCCGGCTCGCAGACTTGGGGATTCTCCCATTCTGCTGCCAGTTGGTGTAAACGCTGGTCAGTAGGTGCCCACACAAGTCTGGCATACTTTTATAAAATTCATAGGGCAGACCATCGAGACCCGGCGACTTGTCCCCGGGGCATTCGCCCAGCACCTCTATCACCTCCTCGGCTGTGATTGGCCCTTCACAGCACTCAACCTTTCTTGCCGAGAGACGCGGTCCGCCAGTCAGGAAGTCCCTGAGGTCTTCACCATGATCAAGCGTCCCGCCCCTCCCGAACAACTCGGCAAAGTGTTCGTGAAGCGCCTCACACATCTCGTCCCGTTCTTTGACCGTGCGTCCTTTTTCGATAATAAGAGACCTTATTGTGGCTTCGTTGCCACGCTGGGTTTCTACCGTGCGGGCCCATCAGGCAACGTTAATTCCCTCGCGGCCCAATGCTCTCACTTTAGCCCGGACTCTACACCCCTCATGTTTAGCTTTGAGGTGACGGTCCAATGCCGTTCTCGCTGCCAGAATGTGGGATGCAGAGCCCAACCTCAGCGCCTCTTCTAAGTTCTTAACTAGCTGCCCTTCTACTCTAGTCCTATCTAGTCTTAGCTGTTTGCTAAACCTAATAGACTCGAAACGAATGGCTCTTTTGAGGGCGAACCACCACCGGTTATTAACCACGGTACCGGTTAACGCTCTCTGTACTAACTCCTTAATCCGACTACGGTATGCTTCACAAGTCAAAATAGTCTTGTTCAGCTTCCAGTAGCCGGATCCTCTACTAGTACTATCTACGTCCAACCTACACTTAACCATTCTATGGTCAGTGTAGGACACTTGGACAAGCTGTGGACAGGTAAAACTAGGCTTATCTATAATTCTTATTACTATCCTATCTAGATAAGACTTGAACCTTCCGTCGCCACTCATCCAGGTTCACTCTGGCACGTTCGGATGTTCAAGCCTGTAACGGTCTGCCAGCTGAAATCGCTTAAGCAGATCGACGAGGCGTGAGTTCACTTTTCTATCAATCGAGCCGACGCTATCGATGCGAGCGTCAACAATAGCGTTAAAGTCCCCTAACACTACTAATGTCTTCGACGTCACGAGAAAGTCCTCTAGGCGCCGATAAAAGTCAGTTTGGAAACCTCTAGCGCATGGTGCGTAGAGTCCGATCAGCCTGAAGGCCTTACTGCTGTATGTCACATCAAGGACGACCAGCCCACCTTCAGGGTCCACATAGACTGTACTTGTCTGCAGAGCCAAGCCATTGCGGATCAGTACCACTACACCCCTCGCCCCCCGCTCTGGCCAGGAGCCATGATTTTCTCATAGCCATTCAGGAGAGGCGAGAAGGTTCGTAGACTGTCCAGCTTGGTCTCTGTAGCAACCATCACATGTATATCGTGCGATCTGAGGTCGTCGAGGAAACATGCTTGCTTCCACTTCGAACTCAGACCACGCACATTTAAACATCCAATGTTCAGAGAGGCCATTTGAAAGAAGAAAACGTTCTACTTACGTTTTGCTGGAGAGGTTGGGGCCGATCTCGCTATACGCTCGTCGGCCCATCTACTTTCCTCCTCCTCTAAGTATTTTGGTAGCACTTCTATTATTTTAATTTTATTCGATTCCCTAGCCTCCAGTTGTTTAAACGTCTTTTTTCTGATCCATGCACATCTTTCATGGTGATCTTTTTTTTTTGTAAAGCCTTGTGGTTTTGTGTGGTACTATCACGCCGTCAAGGTACAAGCTTCGAGTATCGTACTCGATTAGCACTACTTCATCTTCTAGTTTTTCCAAATTTTTTTTTCTTTTTTCTTGGGTCGGCGGGGCGGGATTTTTTTTGTGTCTGTGTTGCGTCAGTGTTGTTTTTTGTGGGGGATATGGACGGGGATAGTGTATGTGCTCTCTTTTTTTGTTTTTTTTTCCACCATTGTGAGCTCCCCCTCTACTATTTCCATACTATTTCCTGGGGGAGCCACAAGTAGTTCAGCCGGTGTCACAGTGGGGGGCTTTGTTAGTGTGGGGGTTTGTGTATGTGAGGGCTGGGTTTTTTCATTTATTTGTTTGGGGGCTGGCACCGTAACAGCGGGGGTGGGTGTTTTTGTGCTTGTTGGGGTTGGTGTGTTTGCGGGAGTGGGTATTTTTTCCACATTTGAAGGGCCTTGTGCATGCAACAGTTTTTCTTTATATTGTAGGCAATCCACACGAATGTGGCCCACTTTTCCACATTCGTAGCAGGTGGGTTTTCTTCCTTTCACCTGCACTCTAAGGGCCACCTTATTGCCCACGAGCACTCTTCCTGGTAGTGCCTGAAGGTCTTCTTGTGCCCCCTGTATAATTACTGTGACATTCTTCCCTCGCCAATACTACGGGGAAGAGCATTTCACTGATAGAATTTTTATCCGGTCCGTCCTATTAAACAACAGGGCGGCCACCACTTCTTTCGGGTCGAATTCCGGTGGCACTTCATTAATTTTCACACTAGCAGTTCTCTTCCCCATATATGTTGGTAGCAGTAGCACCTCTTTGTTTTTAAGGGGACACATAGAATGCCCGCGGGCCACCTCTTCCTCTGGGAAACGGACCTCCACAGTACCATGTGCCCGCCCCCTTGCAATATACACAACATCATTCCATAACGGGGCCAAGCATTGTTCAATAATATTTTTATCAAAGTGTTTAAACCTTTTGTCCTTTAGACAGAAGGTTTTAAACACTACGGTCCGTTTCTCCGTGTCCAAAACACTGGAGGAGGGTGATATCGTAACATCACCACCCTCCTCCTTCATTCTTTTAAACATATCTTTCAATTCTTGGATATTTATTTCAATATTTTCCGTTGCCACTGCGGCAACTGTGGAGAATTTTCTTTCGCTGTTATACTCACTCTCTGCGAGAGTACACTTCTCGTGTATTATCTCAACCGACATAATTCGGTTGGCGTATTAACAAAAATTAAAAAATTTAATTGGTTTTCCACACAAACTGGGAAGCCTATCAAAAAGTTTTCCTCTTAAAGAGTACAAAATGTTCGAATCCCACCCCCGTTAGGGGGAGGGGCACAAAAATAGTCTAGAAAGACTATTCAGAGTTCACAAAATAAAATAAAATGTTTCAACAAAATGCCGCAATGGCCAGCAACTACAATAATTTTTGTAATTATTCCCCGGTAGAACCGGGAAATAAAACAGTTCAACAGTTTTTCTATAATAATTTCTTCGTTCAACAGCAAAAAATCCAATAACAACAGCAGTAACAACAACAACAAAACGCTTACCAGGAGCGAGTAAAAACTACCTCTTCACTGTAGTGAGGGGAGCAAGCTTCTTACCACACAGCCACTCCTATAATGAATTTAAACGACAGACTACTCATGTTTTTCTTTGAACTCCCTCATCTTACACATACGCGCGCGCGCACACACACACACGCACACACACACACACACACACACACACACACGCACACACACACACATACGCACGCACGCACGCACGCACGCACGCACGCACGCACGCACGCACGCACGCACAACTGCGTGTGAATATAATCACCAAAATTTCCATGAATTTCAATAGAAAAAACCTTTTGGATTCTAAATTTCTTAAGCTGTCATATTCTCGCAGTTCAGGTACTATCAACACGTCATCGAGTTAGGATACTGTGTACATACATGCATGCATACATACATGCATATATACATACATACATAAATTCATACATACATAAATACATACATAAATCCATACATACATACACACATATATACAAACACACATACACACAAATACACACAGACATACATACATACACACACACATACGTACATACATACATACATACATACATACATACATACACACAAACATATATACATACATACATACATACATACATATTGCTTTTAGTTCGTCTGATCTTTACAGCGAATATAATGTTTGCTTAAAGACTATGCTTGACATAGCATTTAATGTTTTCTCATTAGAGTTTATTGGTTTGTCATTCTGTAAGAGTCTGATCTATTTAATTTATTTAGCAATAAAAAGCTTCATCAATATTTTAATTGTATTTTAGGTTCCTAGTTTCTTTATTCTGTTCGTTACCCTTCTTTTTTATTCTGTCAATAATTACCAAATGAAGAAGCGGCTTCTTAAATGCGCTTAGCTTGCTAGCTGAATCTCTGGTTTTTTAGCGGGTTCTTAGTGTTTACATTGACTACTATACGTCATTTAGTGTCATTTTAGCCATTAAGTACCGTTGATTTGTATTCATGTGATTATATTCATCATAATGACTACATCTAAGCGATTTAAAATTTGACACGTGGTGTCCGTTATTAAAATACTGATGCTGATAGAATCGGTGTCTGCATTACAATTTGTTCTGAGGCCTGATTCTAAAAGCCTGACATGGAGCACTGACAACCTTATAACATCTCATTTGGAAGGTTACCTCCATGCGATCCTGGAGCAAAAGATACCACCAATAACTTTTACACTAAAGACGAAAAGTATTAGCTGACAACAAATTTTGGTTATACAAAACCAAAATCGAAAATATTGGCCATATCATTGCCAAATGTGAGTGTGTGTCCTCCAGATACTTCTTTCCTATGAGGCATGAGGCAGTAGCCAGAGCGATGTGAGGTATAATAAGAAAAAAATAACAATCAATACAGACGAATAGATCGAGACTGATGAATCAAAAGAATAGGTGGAAATTTAGGAATACAAAAGCAACTGGCCTAAAATTGCAGTTTGGAAACGAAATAAAAACGTATTCTGTTGATGTCAGGGCTATATTTGATGTCAATGTGGTAAGAAAATTACAGCTCAATGAAGATATTTATGGACCATTGAGGAATCTACAAATGCAGTGCCCAGAGATTATAATATGCTAACAACTGCACATTGGAACAAGATTGTGGACACCACTCATTGGCACCTAGCAGCTAGCATTTTACATTGAGTATTTTTCACATAGCATCTGACAATACACAATGCATTCGAGCACTTGTCATGCGCAACGCCTTACACATTCCATCAATCTAGCTCTATCTATATGCATATCTATGGCTACTTTTGTTTTTGTACACATATTAGTCCATCTACCTATTTATACAATTACCAGAGTACTTATCTATCTATCTATCTATCTATCTATCTATCTATCTATCTATCTATCTATCTATCTATCTATCTATCTATCTATCTATCTATCTATCTATCTATCTACATACATGCATACCCACATACACACATACACATACACGCACGTATATAAAGTCCATAAGTCAATAAATATAAACTAGTATATTTGTCAATATTGTGGGGATATTAAACAAAGTATACAGTATGATAGATCCATTTCAACCGATCTTACCAATCGGTTTCGCATTGGATAATTGGATATTAGATAACAGCTCGGTCAACTAACACCACTTACTCTTCAAAGATGGCAGGTATGGAAAACTATGGCGTCTGCTCTGTTATGAGTGATGAAAAAAATGTCCGGTTTGTATGTGCTGTAAAAAAAGGGGAAACAAAGTCGCAGGAGGCACACACGTATATGAACCCTAGACACATATCAACTCCTTAAACCCCCCACCTGCATATATTTTGACCGTGAGACTCGTGCTGCATAACAACTATCTCAGATACTTTGGGAACAAGGGAATCAACTTCTGATAAACCCCTCGCGAATTTGACTTTCGTTTCGTCCTGTTATCTAATATTCTAGTGTCTAACACTCAACGCAAAGCCGATTGGTAAGATTGGATAAATGGGTGTATGATTCTGTATATTTTGATTAATCTACACACACACACACACACACACGCACACACACGCACACACACACACACACACACACATCGCCCCAGTGCTTGACTTATATTTATTTTATCGACCCATGAAAGGCAAAGTCGACCACAGCAGAATTTGAACTGAAAACATACAAACGGACGAAATTCCGCTAAGCATCTTGTCCGGTGTGCTAACGATTCTGCTAGCTCTCAGCCTTAAATGAATTTGTAATATTACAACATATAGATGGAAACCATGAACATCAAATCAGACAAAGGTTCAAAGAAAAGTTTTCAACTTAATGAATTATATTCTGCAACTAATATATTAGCCCTGGAATTTCAGTTTCTATGGACGGTTTTCTTTAAGGTAAACCGTCTTCTTATATACACTCTGCTAGCTAGAATCCGCAAGAGTGTTGAGGGAGGAACCAGTTCAAATTTATTAGCGTCCTCTGATATCTTGTATAGATAGATAGACAGATAAACAAACAGGCAGGCGGGCAGGCAGGCAGGCGACAAACAGGCAGACAAGCAGACAGGCAGGCAGACAGACATAGACAGACACAAATAAATAGATAGACAGATAAACAAGCACACATATACATATAAAGGCGATGTTCGCAGTTGAGTGCAAGCCAAATTGAAATGAAATTATATTAAGTATGACTAGATCAAATTAAAACCTTGCTTTATATCTCTTTAAGAGTGTACAAGCTGATAACAAGATTAATTGGATAATATTTAAAACAAGCACTATGAACATATCCATCAATATAGCTATGTAAATGATTGCGGCTGTTGACCCAGACATTGGTCGTGGTTTAATTGGATTTATATCAAAGCTACACATACATCAAGTTCACTTTCTCCATCCAACAGACCAGAATATGCTAACAACAGCAGCAACAACATAGTTACATCAGCCCATGCTCTCCTCTTCTGTTCTTATCTATTTTACTTTCTTGTTTATTTAGGTATTAGACTAATTTTAGACCGTGTTCAAAAGGTATATAATTTCTCCTTGTTGCCTTCTTCGAAAAGGCATGAAGTTATTAAATATTTGAAATCAAAATTTCCCTAATTACGACAAGATATATGACACTATTTAGCAGAATATATCACAACGGACTTATATCAGTTCACTAAGCATAATATATTAGCATCTAAATGTGTGTGTGTGTTTTCTATACTATTGTCTGTCTCTGTTCGGCCGAGTGCTACTCATAAGTTACACTTGATATAGGTAAGTAATTTTTAGGTTACACTTGATATAGGTAAGTAATTTTTAGGTTCCTCTACTAAGGACATGCCAATTCCATACAGGGATCTTTACATGGAACTACTCTTCAACAGCTACAATAAAAACGATTTTTTGTTAACCTTTTTTTTCCACAATCTTTCTTCAATAGTGTTGATATCATTTTCAGCCTCGTTGTTTGTTGTATACTCCCGCAAGGTAGATTCACATTTAAGACGAATATCGCTACGAGTTTGAATAACGAGTTTCTTCAGTAAGATAATCAAAAGAATTGTTTACCAGGTCTAGCAGTTGCGACATTAAAGATGAAAAAGATAGCTATCGTATATTCAACGAGCAGTTTCACATCACTAACATGGGATTGGCCGCGTCGTACCAGTGAATGTGTATTTATATATGTATGTGTGTATGTACGCATATATGTGCGTGGTATGTATGCGTGTGTGGGTATGCATGAGTGTGTGTGGTTATGTATATGTGCATGTAAATATGCAGATTTGAGAGTATGTATGTATGTTTAAATATGCAGTCATACATGTCCGTGTGTGCGCGTGTGTGTCAGTGCGCTATAGTAAGAGGGGATTTTTAAAAACTACATTTAAGGTGTGTGTGAATGCATAAAATCTTTTTTGAAAAGTGGACAATGAAAGAATCACAAATTATAAGAACTGAGTATCTCTAGCAGACAACCACTTTCCAAAAGTGTTTTTGATTTCGAAGGATAGGTCAGTAAAGAATTCCCGTGTAAAAATAGCATTCTTTTTCTCGTGATTCCTATTGAACTCATATCATTTTTACTATATTTGTGAACCTGGGATAAGTATGCATTGTCTGGTGATAGCAGTCTACTATTTATTTCATATACAAAGATATCGCTTCCTTTGATAATCAATTTCTAAGAATCTATTTCTTGTATCCCAAACTATTTATTTATCTACAACTTTCTTTCTTCTTCGTTCCTCTCTCTCTCCCTTTATATCTCTCTTTCTCTCTCTCTCTCTCTCTTTTTCTCACCTTCTCTTATCATCTACTTACTTATCTATTTATTACACCTGTAAATTACTATTGGCCAAAAACTTTCGTAAATTTTTCAATATGTAAGGACGTGTTTTACTAATCGAGAGAAACTATGCAATGCTGACAAGATTATAAATAAGACCTAAACAAATCCATGCATACCCTAATTTTTAGCTCCAGTAATAAATATCAGATTTGTTATCTTATATTAAAATTATTTACCTTTCCTTTATGAGTCATCACTGAATGCAACTAGGCTCTTGTTTATTTTTTCTCCAGCAAAAGAGAACATTTTCAATCGTTAAAAATGTTTTGCTCACATCATTCAGTACAGCAAGTCTACTTTTAATCACAACCCATTAGGTTATTTCCTCCAACTCAATTTAGTTTTAAACACGCGTTGTCCTCCACCAGACAGTTATTACAGGAGAGATAATAATTTTTCCATGATATTTGGCAGGAGTAAAAATTCGAATTTGAAATTAGGAAATTATAAAGAAAAAGATGCATTGAATACAGATATTTAATTTTTTTCCGAAGTTCTTGAATTTTCAAGTCAATGGTAATCATGCATAGCATTGTTTCATTCTTTTTAGGAATCGTCAGCATAACATAACCTGAGATATATTAATTAAATGTTTTATGAAGCGAGACATTTTTTAATGGATGGATTCCGAAAGAAATCTATGGAATGCGAGTTTTTCTTTTCTCTTTTTCTTCTTTTTCTTCATTGAACGTTAGTAGTTTAGCAATCGAGAGAAAAGAGAAAGCTCTTAGTCTCTGCATACAAGGTAACTGTTTCCTAGGAATTCTACCTTGTAAAGGTGTCTTACAATAGCCAATATTTTAGTTTTAACTCTCTCTCTCTCTCTCTCTCTCTCTCTCTCTATCTATCTGTGTACACACAGACACACAGACACACACACACACACACACACACACGCGCGCGCACACGCACACACACACACACACACACGCGCACACACACACACACACACACACACGACAACAGTAAATGAAGTCAGAAAATAACTAAGAATCGTAATATCTTAATAGATGTTGACTATCGTGTGAGGTTTGATGGTGCAATGAGAGTTACTGGGAGCATAAACAACATTTCTTCTATCTTATAGTTCATCACCATCAACATCTGCATGAGGGATGAAGGAGTAATACAATATTGTGTATGTGAGTGGCACATCATCTCTTTGTATTCCCCTTTATCACCCTACTGACGTGTATAACTAAATCCTTTCCCTCGCTTTAATACTCGCCCCTCCCATCTCTCACTATTCCAGTTCTCCTTTCTCAGTTCTATAACCCCACTATCCCAAACTATTAACATTTGTTGTCAAACTCAACAAGGACCACCTTTCACAGTACTACCCATCCCACCCTTTCCCACTCATCTCCCAACTCTCAACTTCTACTTCTACTTCTCTCAATACCCTGAACACTCACCCCTCTCCCTTCCTGATTTGACACTGCTATTTCTTCTTGCCCTTCCTTGCTTCAACACTCCCCACATCCCCATCGAGCCGCCTAATTCCTCCATCTACTTACTTGTGTTTGCCTTCCTCTTCACTAATTCTCCCTTTAAATTCCCCTGCATTATGATTTGAAATATTAGATACCTATCTCTCCACCTTGAAGATGGAAGTTGAATCTACCTAACGTTTATATGCTTCCACTACTGGTTACATATCCTTGACTTTTTGCGAACTACATTGAGAATAACAACGAACATTATTGACCCCTCATGCCTTTTTATGTAAGAAAACGGCAAGAAAGAAGCGGAAACCTGCAGGAAGACATGCGCTGCGTAGGGAGATGATACCAGAAGTTATTTTCAAGATTTTGGTCGAGAATTTTTTTTAGTTTTAGATGTTCTTGACGGTCAACTGAGATTAACAGCGACAAAGTGAAGGAGTTAGTCAAGACCAATCCGCGTTATATGGCCAGCATGATCACAGATATTCCCCAAATATCCAAATCGTGTGTTGAAAACCATCTGCATTAAGCTTGATTAGGTTAGCAGGCTCGATGTTTGGATCCCAAATCGATTGAGTGAGAACATGGCTAAACGAATGTCCATTTGAAGAGAACAGGGAATGAAAAATGAATCATCTGTTGCAATGTTAAGCACAAACGATCGTGGAGAAAGCGTGGCTAACCATTAGAAACAAACTACAAGGCAGGTCTTCACCCAAAGTTGGTTTTGCTTTCAATTTTGTGGCATTGGGAGGGTGTTGTCTTTTATGAGCTTCCTCCCACGAACGTCAATTTTGGTGTGTACTGTGAACAGCTGGACAAAGTAAACGCATTAATACACCAGAAGCGTCCATATTTGCTAATCATAAGAGCATTGTTTTTCATTACGACATTGCCAGGTCGTACACTTCTTTACCAACGCGGCAAAAGTTACTGGGGCTTGGCTGGGAATTTGCTGCACTCTCCGTATTTACCCAACCTTACGCCTTCAGATTTCCACTTGATTCAGACTCTTCAAGATTCATTGGAGGGATAGACCTGTAACTCTGTAACCTAGCTTTTGCCAGTAAAGACAGAAAATTCATTGAGCAGGGAAAAATGTCTTGTACTTATAGTAGAAAGGAATATTTAAAATTTATTCATGTTCATGAAATGTATATTCCACGTAGTGTCGAAACGCATGTAACTAAAAAATTAAATTTCGTTTTTGGATTTGGTTTGCAAGATTTTTTATGTGATTTCATGTGTTGAAGCATATTCTGTTGTGTCTGGGGAGAGTCATTTTCTTATCGAGCCTTAAAATTTAACACACCCACCGTTAAAATTTCCACTTATTATTTTTATTTTCCTAAAATTTTCGTTGCATCTTGCAACCTTTTTCAATAGTTGAAAAAGGTTGCAAGACGCAACGAAAATTTTAGGAAAATAAAAATAATAAGTGGAAATTTTAACGGTGAGTGTGTTAAATTTTAAGGCTCGATAAGAAAATGACTCTCCCCAGACACAACAAAATAAAGAATTAAATATAACACCATAAAAGTCAGTCTTCGACTTTACATATGTACATACATATATATATATATATATATATGTGCACGTATGTCTTTTTGGGGATACTGCGCAGTGAGAATGAACCCGGCATCGTACCATTGCGGAGCGAACTACTCAAGAACTCAGGTATGCTTGCTTCCATATTATATATATGCACTAATTTCAGTGCAACTCAAAGGTAAATTATTGATCACTTAACATCGTATAAACTGACTACCAAAAGGCTTTCAACAGTAATCCCAACACGTGGACTCTGGGAACGTTGGACACGAGCAAGTTACGAAGTTATGTGAAAGACATGAGTAAAAAGCAAGCAATTATGCAGATGAGTACATATTTCACCAAGCTAATTTAATAGCTTTTCTTCATATATCATTTAATACTACGTAAACCTAGATGCCATAATAAAGCAGGAAACGATCTTCAATGCATTTTGAACTACCTGCCAATCATTATTAAATACGACTCTACGAACAAAACTTCAGAAAAGCTCAATGGAACCACTTCCAACAAGAGACATAATTCCAAATATAGATACTGTAGCATTTGCAAGGAAATCATCTAGAAGCTTAAAAAAAAGTCCTAAGTTGTAATGTAAAAAAATACAACCCTACATCATCATCATCAACATCCCTTAACTGATGCAGCTAGCGGTTGGCGTGCCACTTTAGACGCTTTCATAGTCAGCCGTCGTCACTGGTCTCTACTCTCTGTCATGCGTAGCAGGTTCGCTGTATTATGACTCGTCCAGTCCTTGATGTCGAACCAGGAATTTCTCGGTCTACCCCTCTTTTGCCCTTCCTCAACTGTGCCCTGAAGAATGTTTATATATATATATTTAGTCGGTTAGTCGTTTCAGTCATTAGATTGTAGCCATGCTGGAGCACCGCCTTGAATCATTTTTAGTTCAATAAATCCACTTATTTACTTATTTTCTGAGCCTGGTTTCTTTTGCTGAACCGCTAAGTTACGGGGACGTAAATATACCAACGCTGGTTGTCAAGCGGTGGCTAGGGACAAACACACACTCAAACACACACACATCCATACACACACACACACACACACACACACACACACACACACACACACACACACACACACACACACACACACACACACACACGCACAGAGAAGAAGAAGAAATTTAGAAACTATATATTTATTACATAAAATATATTTTATTCATTGGTTGTCGATGAAACATAATCAAAATGTAGAAACTAATTCAATGAAATAATCTATGCAAGAAAGTTCAGAAATGTAGAAATAACAGCTAAATAGTGGCTTTTAGTAATGTGGCATAGAGAAATAGATAGACATAGCAACGACGTGAATAGCTCTGAGTCTAATCGACAAAGAAGCAAAGAGCAGGGCAAGCAAACTGATTTTATTAATGGAACGCTAGACATTTTAGAAACTTATAAGAGAAACGTGAAGCTTTTTGAATAATTAAGAATAACTTCTTATAAAATATAATCTTCCGAGAAACTTACTAAAGGGAGATTACTCTATAACACTTCTTGCAAGATTGTATCATTCAACTATTTTATCTACAGACGACAAACTACTACACACTCATACAAAATC
>NC_142938.1:36592021-36657021 GCF_046866305.1 Octopus bimaculoides
CTATCTATCTATCTTAAACGACATCAAGTCACAAAACCTGCATGTCTCCAGACTCCACAGCCCGCGGGCCCTCCAGCGGACATTTCAACATTCATTTTCCTCCGTGTCTGCCGAGAATGGGTGGAGGAGGCACCGCGGTGCTTCTTCGGAAGAGTTTGGACCTCAAAGTAAAAGCAATTTTCCTAGACCCGGAGGGAGGGTAGGCTGGTCGTCTTGGATGTCGACGGCAGCAATGGATGTGCTTTTCGACTGATAGCAGTCTTTAACAGGCCGGCCAGATTTCTATCGACGTCTAGTGTCGAGCCAAAAGCACATCGAGCTGGTCGGCGAGGGACTAAAAGAATACGAAGCGGTAACGGGAGCAAAAATTAACCGGGATAAGTCAGTGGGCTTGCGGCTCGGCACCTGGAGAAGCAAGCCCATGCCGTCTAACAGCGTCTCCACTGTGGGACGCTGGACCGACGGGCCGGTTAAATTGCTCGGAGTCTGGTTCGGTCCGGACCTCCAAATGGAGAAGAACTGGGGCGAAATAACGACCAGGGTGGTCACTCTCACCCGGCAATGGGCCGAGAGGAAGCTATCCCTAACAGGTCGGGCGGAGGTGGCGAACGCGTACATTGCATCCGTCATCGAATACCGTCTGACTGTCGTGCCTTGTCCCGACCCTACCATCATCAAACTGGAACGCATACTCTTCCGCTTCTTGTGGAAGGGAAGCGTTCCGATGGTTAGGCGATCTATTTGCTGTCAACAGCCGCTAAATGGAGGGCTAGGTATGCCGTGGTTGATGATGCGCAGACATGCACTGAGACTGCGACATCTCCGGCGCTTCATAGACGACGGTGAACAGGTGTGGTCGCCGTTTGTGCGGCGCGCTTTCCCGCAGCTCGTCTCCTTAGCCGAACTGCAGTCGTGGATTAAACAGAGACCTAGGCTCGGCGAATGGCACCGCGAGTGTCGCGTTGCTCTCAAGCAACTCTGCCGTCCGGGACCAATCTTGTGCAACTTTGATTCCACAAAAGCGTTCTATAGAGGATTAGTGGAGGGGAGGTGCGACGACGATCTCGGGCAGAATCTGGGCGTCGACAAAGAACACCTGACCCGCCTGTTCAGGACAACTTTCGGGCCGGGACCTATGGACAACCACCAGAGATCCCTGGCCTGGCAGTGCTATCGAGAAGCATTACCCGTTCGGGATAAGCTGTACAGGCACGGTTCGAGACACACCGGACCGACCTGCCCGAGATGCGGTCAGAGCGACGAAACCGTTCTGCACGCACTGTGCAGTGTCCAAAGATTTCCGACCTGTGGGCTTATGCCGAACGGCTGCTGTCACGCGCGGGACGAGTCTGCCTGTCAGCCGAGTCTATTGTGCAAATTGCTCCGCCACCGTCCCTCAACAGGGAAGGCAAGGCAGTGTTCATCATACTAGTGGCCATGGTGAAAGAATGTGTGTGGTGGACCCGAGCGAAAGGATTAGAGACGAAAACTTACCTCTCTGGCCAATCGCTCATCAACTTTTTCAAGTATCACTTGAAAAGGAAGGTGAGAATAGAGAGACAGTTTTTGTCTCGTGAAAGTTTCATTAAAAGGTGGGTGAATGTAGCAAAGATGGTGCGTGCGAGTGACGATACCTCTTTAAGCATGATCCTATAAATCGAGAAAAAAAAAAAAAAAAGAGAGAGAGAGAGAGCACTTTGCTCTCATGTGTCTATTCCCTGCTGAGGTTACCATGGTCTTTTCCGTAGGCTTTTCTCTCCATGGATAAACCTAATGTTACCCCATTTTACACAATTGACATTTTCTGTGATATACGATACCCTTTTTTTTTTTTGCCCCTACCGATCCCTTTTGATCGGATTTGTTAATTTTTATTTTACCTTTTTTTTTTTTTTTAAAGAAAAGCTCTACAGTTGTATTTGTACCCTCTGTGTGCAGCCCTGTGTGGCTAATAAAAGAAAGTTATCTATCTATCTATCTATCTATCTATCTATCTATCTATCTATCTATCTATCTATCTATCTATCTATCTATCTGTTTGACCACTTGTACCTCTACTAATCTTGTCTCCATCTGTCCGTCTCAATAAGCACATATTCTATACTACCCAGTAACCAAACCGAATATACAAAGATCCAACCACCAATAGATTCATCACTCAATTGATTTATCATCCATCAATCAAGCCTTCGATAGAATTACCATTCTCGCACCCCCCTCTTTTCCTAACTATAACCGTCCGATTGTATTTTAATTTCTCCAACCGTATCTTTATCGATCCAACCACCCGTCAATCTCAATATCCAGCGCTCCATTGATCCATTCGTCTGTTCTTTTGTATCTTAACCCGTACACTTGTATCTCCATTGATCCAACTATCCATCGATCTTACTAGCAATCGATCAATCCATTCAATGATCCGTCCGTTCATTTAATTTTTAACCCGTCCACCCGCATCTACATCGATCCAACAATCCATACCACATTCTTACCATTTTCTCGACATGTCACTCCCTCTCTCCATAGTTCCCCACTTTATCTCTTACTTGTCCTACAGTCTTCTAATTTCTATTTCTCTCCAGATCCCTATCATATCACTTTCCCACTTTCCACCCTCTCTCCCTCACCGCTACCTCATTTTTCTACTCATTTTCTCAGCTCTCTCACTTTATCTCTCACTCTGTCTCTCACTCTGTCTCTCTCTCACTCTCTCTCTCTCCTCTGTTCCTCGCTCTCTAACCATCACGTTCACCCTCCCACCCTTCAAACTTACAATTCCGACATGTATACCTTTATAGCGAACAAAGCAAATCTTAAGCTAAAATTCTCGCGGCCGCCATTAGTGGCTATTGATGCTTTCGGTTAACGATTGGCTCATTCACTCAGAAAATACCCGAAAGAACAAATCTTTTAAATCATTTCTCATCCTCGCCATAAAATTTTCGTTGCAAACGAAAACAAAAGCATACTCTCCAGGGAATATACAAATAACAGCTACAACAACTATAACTTTAATTTCAAACGTTCTATATGAACGTGTGTGTGTATATATTTGTGTGTATATTTATCTATATAAATGTGTGTGTGTATATATATGTTTGTATATATATATATATATATGTGTGTATATATATATATATATATATATATATATATATATATATATATATATATATATATATATATATATATATATATATATATATATATATATATATATATATGTATATATATATATGTATATATATATATATATATATATGTATATATATATATATATATGTATATATATATATATATATATATATATATATATATATATATATATATATATATATATAAAGATATGTGCTCTAATATGTTGTAAAATAAATTAGATTATGTGTATGTATGCAAGTATGTACACACGCACACACAAACATACACACACACACATACACACACACACACACACACACACACACACACACACACACACACACACACACACACACACACACACACACACACACACACACAATACACATATATTTTCTCATAGTTTATAACTTTCCTTCCACTTACGCTACCAGCAAAAGTAATTTCAATACAATCACGGCTTCACTCCATTCTCTCACCACCAAAACAAAAAGAAAGGAATTGTTATGCTTAAATCCGTGGAGGAAATTTTGGCATTCTTTTACCTCTCATTAGTTAATTTGATAAAAAAATTTGACCCAAATACCAAATACTGTTCTTTGAATGGCTTTTGCAATTCCATTATCAGACACAGTTCTTTTCATGAAACCAGAATACTTGTTTATCTGGCATTTTCTAAAATTCAACGGTGAAGCTATTCATATGCCGAACGCAATTCATTGCAAGGACAGATCAAGGCGACTTATAAATACTTTGTTAATTTTATTGACTCGACTTCAGGATTAAGGAATAAAAAAATGTGGAAAATAGAAAAGAAAGAATCATTGTTAATACACTCCTGCTGTTTCCTAAATTACTGCGATCATTTAATTAGGGAGTGTTTCTGAAGTATCTTTTCGTACTAACCAAACATAATTAACCGTCTTTACACGTTTTCTTTCATTTCTTCCTTTCTTTCTTCTCT
Source organism: Octopus bimaculoides (assembly GCF_046866305.1). Taxonomy (NCBI): domain Eukaryota; kingdom Metazoa; phylum Mollusca; class Cephalopoda; order Octopoda; family Octopodidae; genus Octopus; species Octopus bimaculoides. The sequence goes on from NC_142938.1 coordinate 36,596,124, forward strand.
CTCTCTCTATCTCCTCTCTGTTATAGACTTCAGTTTTTGGCGAAACACAGTTTCGATTCTCAGTTTAAATAATTTCTCTTGTATGACATTAATATTCTTGTTAAAAGTATAAACGATGAACAGCCTTCTCTCTGATGAATTTCGTCATTTCGTCGTTTTGTATCGAAGTAAAAATACCAGCCATTAATAGAATTTGGTTGTTAGTTTCCAACTGAATTCATTCCACTTCAGTGATAACACTGGACAGCAAAGATTTTGCTACTGGAGTAAAAGCATGTGTTTTAGACTAAATCGAGGATGTTCCGAATCCGTACTCAAAATTGTTCTAGCACATCAGGATTTTGAGTTACGCGCAGGCCGTAGTATAAAATTTGCTAAAATGAAAGCGATCTTAATTCAAAACTAAAGAAATAACAACAATAAAACAAACGATGAGAAAATTCATTATTTAGTTTAGCAATAGATGGCGCTGACGTATTGTGTACAAGCGCTAAATACGTCAGTTTGTTCTTGGTAACTCTGTGTCGTTTGCGCTGCCGTCACGTGTGGTATGTGTATCTCACGCTCTGCGTGATTACTGTTTTATCTGCGTTCATTGTGTTAGATCATGAATAGAAGAGGCTGTGTGAATCACCCAGACGACTTTTGTTTTGTATGTGGAAAATTTGCTCCGCGTGACCAGCGGAAGAACATTGCCACCAAATTAAAAATATGGTGCACCATGTGTTACTTAGGGCTTACACAGTGACTGAATGGAAAATGGAAGGGAATACCTTTCGCAGTACAAATGATATGGTGTGAGCCAACAAATCATGTCACTGATTGTTACTTTTGCATGATTAATATTAGTAGTTTCTCAAAGAAAATCAAAGCAAATATTGTGTATGCAGATTGTAAGCCGGCTCTAAAACCGGTTCCACATGACTTCGAGAACCCTGTCCCAGTTCCCTTCTCACATGATTCACTTGAAGACCTTGACAAGTCGCACGATGAACCCCCTGATTCTCCTACCGACGAAGAGTACGTAGTTGATTCTAAGAAAAATGAGCCACACTTGTTTAATCAAGAAGATTTGAACGATTTAGTAAGAGACCTAGCATTGTCAAACGAGGAGGCAGAAGTTTTGGAATCCAGACTACAGCAACTGAATCTCCTATAGCAAGATACGCAAAATTTCCGTTCTCGCCATGAAGGCTTATCTGCTTTTTCAAGTGAGAAAATAATGCTTGTTTCTGTACTGAAATTAATGCACTCATGCAAAAACTAAGGCACGTGCATGTGGCTAACGAATGAAGATTGTTTACAGACTTGAGTAAGGTTAGCCTTAAAGCTGTGTTATTACATAATGGTAATGAAAAACCCTTCCATTCCTGTCGGTCATGCTGTCGGTATGAAAGAAACTTATGAATCGATGGAACTCATTCTGAAAGGAGTTAATTTACTCAGTTCATAAGTGGAATATTTGTGGTGATTTAAAGGTGATTTCACTCTTCCTAGGACTGCAGCTGGGATATACCAAATATATGTGCTTGTTGCGTGTTTGGAACAGCCGCAACGACAGCAGTCATTAACTGTAAAAGACTGGCCTAAAAGAGATAAGTGCATAGTTGGTCGGTACAACGTGCAGCATATGCCACTTGCAGACCCACAAAAGATCTTCCTTCCACCCCTTCACATCAAACTCGGCCTCATGAAAAACTTCGTAAAAGCAATGACACACGATGGTTGTGGCTTCCAGTACCTAAAAGTAAAATTTGGTGCAGAGAAAAGTGATGCAAAACTGAAAGCAGGCATTTTCATTGGACCTGAGATCAGAGAATTGATGTCTGGTTGCAAATTCAGAGGTAAACTGAATCCAGTATGAAAGAATGGGATGCCGAATGTCCCTTAAAATGCAATTCTTGCATTCTCATCTTGAGTTAGTAATGAGCATGGTGAGAGGTTCCGACAGGACATATCTGAGATGGAAACAAGATATCAAGGCCGGTTCAATCCACACATTATGGGTGATTACTGCTGGTTCCTACAACGGGAGACCAACACGACGCATAAGCGCAAGAGCAAGTGTCTCAAACATTTCTGAGCTGAGCATATAAAAAATAAAGGGAGTATTCCCTTAACTAAATATACTATGTACCATTGTATTATAATATTATTTGCCTTGAATATAAATATACTAAATACAGTACTAATATACTTTTATAATAATTATTTACCTCGAACTTAACTATTCATGATACTAATATAGTATTAATATATAATTATGCGCATAACTCAAAATCCTGAGGTGCTACAGCAATTCTGAGTTCAGATTCGGAATCAGCGTGCTCGATTTAGTTTAATACAGCACCATTTGTCTAGGTAACAGACAATAATTTATTTTTGGTTGCCCAGTGGAGATATATGAACGTCCTGGTTTATGATATTGCTACCCACATAAATCTGTAGTCTTGTTTGTGCTAAAGAAACGGCAAAAACCGATGTTTTTCTGTGAACCATTTCTGGCTTAGAAAAGTCAGACTTGTTCAAGAGCAAGACTACATAGATATCAATTTGCAGAATGAATTTATTCAGTTAGTATATATAGGCTTAATAGAAGAAGCCTACATTTGGAAGTGTAAACAAAATCCTAGGACCATTGCTTAACTCTGGTTTAATCGTATTAACCGATAAAATTAACCATAGAGAAAGGCGACATTATGTCTGATTGCTTTGCCAGTATTAGTCAGTTATCCCATTACAAATGCACACACCTCAAGTAGTGACTGTGACTGTATTTACAGCATGCAGCCTATATGTAAAAAGAATTTGGTGTGAGTATTTATTTTCCCAGTTCCTAAGATGAGGAACAAAATTGTTACAATATAGAGCTCCCTTAGACTCATCCTCGGCCAGATAAATCCAAGTTGCATGTTACCACACGATACCAACTCACATATTACCTATTTAAACGTGCACGTACCATGCTTTGAGAAAAGTTACCTTTTACTATAGAAATCTATGCTTAAGTACATGTGAACATATTTAGTCTTGATATGAACATTCTTTTAAAATCAAAATCCAAGTTTATAAGAGCATTTTTGCATTTAATATTGCAGAGCTATGAAAACCATCAAATAATGCCTTATTGCAAACACAAAAGTTAAGATTTTACTATGTCTATTATTGGGTGTCTTTTTATTTCACATATTGCTGCCAATAAGTCACAAAATATACCGTTTCCAGACAATTTTCAGCTTTAGTTAAAATTGTCTACAATCTAAATTTATAACACGTTCTTGACTATGACAATTATCAGCCGATATCTTATTCTACATGTGACATATGACATTGCTGTGGCTGCTTCTGTCCGTGTTTTTGATAAACATCTCGAATAAAAAAAACAAAAAACAAACAAAAACAAACAAACAAAAAGCACTAATTAGTTAATAGTGATAATACCGAATACATTAGATGGAACTTCTAGTTCCACCCACCATCATATTTTAAATTCAAACTTCAGTCTTAAATGTGACCAACAATAACTTACAACTAATATTAATTACGATGACCATCATAATTCATCGGTAGTATAGTAATAATTCCACTTGTCACGGAGGAGATAGGAGTTTTGACTCCCAGCCAGGGAAGTTGTCTGAGTTTGGGCGCAGGTATCACTCAGTGACTTTTAGAGGTTCACATCACAACATATAATTCCGAGTTCAATTCCTCTGTACAGCACATTCGAAAAGTTTCTTCAAATATAACCCGAAGTTAACTAAAGGGTGAGGAATTAAATTTTGTAGAAAACTGTGTGGAAGCTCAAGTTACCAATTAACCTTCTCTTTTTCTTCCTTTGAATGAGATGCAGTCTGTCATGGTTACAGAAGATGCGGGGTTCAAGTCCTGCAGAGGCTTTCCGTCTATTTCTGCACAGGATTTTTTAACATAGTACATTATAAGATATTATTTAAAATGTATTCTTAAGGCGGCGAGCTGACAGACTCGTCATCGCACGAAGCAAACTACTTAGCAATATTTCTTCCGGCATTTTACGTTCTGAGTTCAAATGCTGTCGAAGTCGATTTTGTCTTTCATCTCTTTGGTGTCGATCAAATAAATACCAGTTGAACAGTGGAATTAAATGACATACATTCATGCTTACGTATGTATGCACACACACGCACACACACACACACACACACACACACACACACACACACAAACAAACATAGTGTCAAAAGTTGGAGGGAAGGTGGAGGTTAGTAAGGCTAATACTCAACTGAGTATAATGAGGCAGAGTGGATATACTGAGTGGAGCCCGATAGAAAAAACTTCGATCCTTTCAACGTTCCATAGAGTATGGATCGAAGCTTGACCGTCAGATGAGACACACATATTCGAGGTATATATATATATATATATATATATGTATATTTGTATATATATATATGTATATATATATATATGTATATATATATATATATATATATATATATATATATATGTATATATATATATATATATATATATATATATATATATATATGTATATATCCCTGTACATTTCTGCCTATATACGTGAACGTTCAGCATATGTGCGTAATTGTATTTATTCTGCGTCTATACGCTAGGTTAAACACACACATACACGTATACATCTACATCACAAACATTCTTTCCTCCAGAATATTCTAACTTACACTTCATTATGCTATTGAACTTTTCGTTTTGGCCACTTATCAAGTTGATAGCATTAGTATTTTGTTACTTCTTACTCCCAACTCAATACGAGGTCAAACTATCAAGCTTGTTCTGCTCAACATTGTTTGTTTCATTCTTAGAACAGAGTATTGATTCTGGCATATCCGAACGATCCGTCTCTGCCATTAATATTCAGACTACTTCCAATTCTTTTGAAAAAGAAACAAAGAACTGTCGTCTCTACATTTGTAACAATACAAATATACACACAGAATAACATTATAAACAGACAGTCGCATACATGGTTACGTGTATACAATTTTACATACATCCTTAAAAATCTAAATGTAACCAAAACTCCTAAAAGCTCCTAGAAATTGATAAACTGTAGTTTCATGATATCTACTGTCAGTAACTGATCTGGAACCCACTGCTAATATCTCGGTAAACCGAGATGTAGAATTAGCTGGGTTGTTGAAGATTTCAGCGCCCTCACTTCAGTATTCACTCAACTCATCTCTACCAATATCCACCGAAAGTCACATAAAAGGACACCAGCCCTCCTAAGGCATAGCAAAATTATCATCTTTGTTTTCTCACTGCAATAACTACAATAGATCTGAACTCGTTATCTAAGAGTTGGTCGGCAAATATTTTCAACTGCTCAGCGTTTCGATTCTATTTTTCTTACAACTACATGTCAGACTTGTAAGAATAGATTATAGATTAACTAAATAATTGTGATTTTTAGCTTTGTAACTTGAATGAACAATACAAGATATAATAAAGCGGATGAATACGATCAATTTAAACACTATGTAATTAATTTGGTGCAGTCGGCGTACTACTTATTTAATCTAATATTTTCTATATTTATTTTCAAATATCTGAAAAGAACGACATATAATCAGGAAGATAAAATAGCTGTATATCAAATATAGTCAGCTGCAAAAGCAAATTAAAAAGAGAGAAAAAAAATGCTTTTCAGAGTTCTTGGCTATATTCCTATCAACAAAAGGTGATTTACTGGCAGCTATCTATTAGAATCTCTTAGTAACTATCGTTTGACAGTCACTCCAAAGAGAAACGAACACGTTCCCAAGATTTCAAGTAAGTCTGCAATAATAATATATACTTTCTAAATTGGATTATAATATATTTTAGCGAAGTTTTAATTCCTGAAGGTCAAGTATTGGATGAAAAACGAGAAATAGTTCTAGTTCTGGAGCTGGAGGAAAAAGTCTTCAAAAAGGAACTGAAAAATTACTTTACATTTCTAATTTACTATAAGGCGGCGAGCTGGCAGAATCGCGAGTACACCAGAAAATGTGGAATTTTGTCTCTCTTTGTGTTCTGAGTTTGATTTTGCCGAGGTCGTCTTTGCCTTTCATCCTTTACGAGTGGATAAAATACGTATTAGTCAAGTACTGGAGTCAATGTTATCGACTTCTCCCTCCCATCAAAAACTGCTAGTCCTGTGTCAAAATTTGAAGCCATTTCTAATATACTGTGGATTTGCAATTCTGAATTAAATTTGTTTACAATCTGAGTTCAAATATCGTCAGAGTCAACTTTGCTTCTTATCTTTTCGCAGAAATAAACTGGTGTTGGATTAAATCGAACAAATCCTTCTTTCAATTCCAATACTTGCCATGATTGAGGTGAGATGAACAAGATACAGCCATAGGCAACGTTTTCTATACTTACTGATCAAAAGTGACACACTATTTCGTGTACTCACGCACACGTGCACTGTGTCTGTTTATTTGTCTTCCCGCAGTCTCATTAATGTTTCTCTTGAACCCTTGCAAGTTAACACCTGCAGGTAAAAACATGAACAGGAAGAAAGTTCAAGAGGGATGATGTTCTGAGAAGAAAGGAATGAATGTACTGGTTGATGTAGGGTTTGAGGTCTTAGACACAACATCGGTGATGAAAGAAGAAACGAGTGATTTAGGAGTGCCTGAGTGCGAGTGGCATGATTCTATCCAGCTCTGAGGTCATTATTGTAGCGATAGAAAAGGTAGGTAGAGATTGCACGTTTGTGGGCTAGAGGCTGAAGCATATCTATGCCAGTCAGTAAGATAGCTCTTTTCTAGATGTGGTCTAGGGTGTCTGTATGCGCAGTAACATCACTGTTCTTGACGTAAGAACAGTACCCCATTACGGGGAATTTTTTAGAGTTTCAATAATTGTTGGGGGATGAAGTAACTTCCGGCTCCGAAAAAAAGTGCAAGTAATTAGGATTCGGTTTTAGCTAGGTTAACGATGTACTTTCGCCAGAAGATGTCCTTGGTAATGAAGCCCGACGTTTAGAGAAACCGCATGAGCTTTAGTTGCGTGTAACTCATAGTTAAGGTTGTGTGTGTGTGTGGTGCAATGATGTTTTTTTTTATATGAGTAGCTTTTGTAATTCCTTGCTGTTGAAAGAGGTAAGATTGGCATATTCTTATTGGAGTCGATAGAATGAAAATCAGAAGGGCTCTCTCATCTCAAGCTGTGATACTGTGATCTGATAGGAAGCTAATGATTCAAGAGAGATAGGTGGAGTCCAAAGATGGGCAGTTTTAATAGATTTTCATGCTAGATACATTATAAAGCTTTGCTGATGTGGAGGGCGACAGCATTGTTTTTACCAAATTTTTATAAGGTGAAAGTCCACTGGGTGGAGACGTTTCACAGTAGAGATCACTAGTGGATCAAGCAGTAAGGAAACGGAGAAAGAGAAGCAGAGAGAGAGGGAGGGAGAGAGAGAGAGAGAGAGAGCGAGCGAGAGAAAGAGAGAGAGAGAGAGAGAGAGAGAGAGAAGGAGAGAGAGAGAGAGAGGGAGAGAGAGGGAGAGAGAGGGAGGGAGAGAGAGGGAGAGAGAGGGAGAGAGAGAGAGAGGGAGGGAGAGAGAGAGATTAAAGCTTTTCGAGGACGTTGTCATTAATTACTTTTTCTATTTCTTCGGATACACTGAAAGTGAGTGAGATAGTTCGACATTTGGTTGAGACAAACTGCCTTTCTCTAATAACAACGGGAAAAGCTTTTACCGTGGTGCTATTGCCTACAGAAACATCGTTGTTGTGAAGCTGACGGAAAAGGATTCTGCAAAGAACGGCTGTAGTTTGAGAGGTGAGACAGCTAAACAGCTTTGCGATCCACAAATTCGTCTTTCGCGGCATGGTCTTGCAGAACCTGCGTTTCTTAGTAAACACCGCCCAGCTTTGGACGAGCAGGTGAGCTTCTTCAGATGTATAGGCCTAGTTTCTAGTTTACCTGAATAGCTTCAGTGCAATTACGAAAGAACTTCCTGTGGAACTTGGGGTATTGAGTGTTTGTTGTGCGAGTGATATGGAGTTCAGTTCAGTTTCAGTTCCTCCTACACTCTAGATCCCATTGCGCTGAAATCACTAGTTTCTGTTGGTTGCGGTTTTCACCGTCTCCGATGATGTGATATTAGCCTCTCTCATGTCGATATGAATGTTCACGCCATGTAGTTTTTGGTCTTCCAATCTTTCTTTCCCCCTTCCAATGGTGTCCATTTGAAAGCTGTTTTGGAAAGGCGTTGTTCTGGCAATCAGAGTATGTGACATGCTAGCTTTAATCTTCGTTCCGTGATGATTTCGCTAAATGGTCTTGTGTTGGCTCTCTCCAGAATGTGAATGTTTTCATTGGTTATGTGGTCTTGCAAGTTCGTTCATAGAATCCCTCTCAAGCATCTTTGGTGGAACACATTTAGCTTCCTGTCGATTTTTGCCGTGCTCTTCCACGTCTCACTGGCACAGAGAGCTTTTGTTTAAGCTATGCTATTTATAGAACTGCATCTTTGTGAGTAAGCCGATGGTGTGTAGGACCAGCTAGTACACATTATCTGGAACACGGCGGTGGCTTGGCTAATTCCATGGTCGACGTCAATCTCGATATCGTCACTGTTACTAATGGTGGTACTCAGATGAATCTGTTTAAATGTCTGGGTGATCTTTATGTTCGTTCTTATTCGACAGTCATAATTTATAATATTCGTTGTTTTGGTCTTTTCCACACTGACTTTCAGATCAGTCTTTCCAGTATGTGGAGGGACATGGTTAAACAATAATTTTAGGAAATCTTTGATGAGTCAAGAGTGAAGCGCATATGCTGCCAGGGGTCGTTGACATAAAAGCAGCTTGAAGCATCATGGAGTGCGAAGGACAGAGGGTATTGGATGGTTGTGATGAGGCAGTTGTCGAACGACTAGGTTTGGAGATGAGAAAGAGATGAAAGGTATTTGGGGTATCTGTGCATCGATATTGGCTATGTGTAGGGAATAAATTGATGCAGATAGTTTAGTAGTGCGAAGGTTTATTTTCTACACCGGCGTCATCAGTGTGAGATCAGTGAAAGAACCACGAAGAGTTGCGAGCAAAGAGGATGATTTAAAGAGAGGAGTGAATTGAGACATTTTGTTTTCAATACAGAATGGGATATGCTCAAAAAGATGATAGTAGTTCAAGGAATCAATTTTTCCATGTAATTTTACTCCCCGATTTTATGATTAATTTATTACTTATTTTAGAGACAAATGACTTTGTGCTAAGAGTTGAAATGATGTCAACAGAACATGGCTATCCATGTTCTGTTGACATCATTTCATAGAAAGTTTTTGAAAAAATAAGAAGGTTCCATATTGGATTTCCGGGGTCAGACATGACAGACTTGAGCCTTATACCATTGGATGACTTTTACAAACGAGAAAAATTTCGAAATGCGAGATTTTTGGAAAATGGTACGTTGCAAAACAATTTCAGGTAATTAAACCAATTACATACTGAAAGTGAACATACATGTTTATTATAATTCCAAAATCCATACATTGAAAATATTGAAGATATTAGAGGTTTAGTGAAATCCTCGAATTTGGGCAACTTCCTACTTCGAATGCCCACAAAATCAGAATCATACATAAGAGCTGACAGGGCACAAGGACTACTTTATTTAGAGAAAATTTCTGGCTATTTGAAAGACATTAATTGTCAAGTTTGGTTCACTATTAGCTGGAATGCCCCTTTTCAGTTTTATTCCCTTCAGTTTCATAACTCACTTTATACAGCTAATTGATACAATTCGAAATGAACTTGGCCTAACATTGCTACTCTACCATTTATTAGATTTCCTACACATGCAACATCAAATTGTACAGCAAATAAATCATTTGTTTACTGTTCACTTTTTCTTAAGACTCAAATAAAATTCTCTTTATTCACTCATTACAGTCAGATTTTCATGTCGTAAATATTAGAGGTTTAAGCTCTTAGTGTTTCACTTCTATTGAATTTTATTTTTACATTTATTATAAAATGATTGTTCTCAGAATTAAACAAAAATAAAAGAACATAGGCATAGTTTCTTTTGCTTTCATTACTTAGCACACTCAGTTATTTTAAAAATTCAATACCATTCTTCATGTAACGTATCTGACAGGCCATTACCTGCTTCGTTTATATAGAAGTTAGCGTTTATCTGTGAAATCTGTTATTATTATTTCGTTTAAGTTAAATAAGTGTTCTTGTCACTACATTATTGCGTACTAAAACAGCAAGATAATTTTTTTTTTTGCATAAAATCTCTAGTTTGAAAGGTTCTGTTTCTTTTTATTGGAAAACACATTTCGTTGTTTACTCCGTTTAAGCAAAGGTTTTTCTATTGCATGAACGTCACTTAACTTCAGACATAAAATCAAAATTAAGCAATGAAATATAACGGAATTAGGCAGGTCAGATCAAGAACCAGATTGTTTACAACAAAAATATAATGGGTGCTATAACTGAGAGTACAATCGATGCAAGTGTTGGAAATTTGTAACCTAGCACTCGTACTGTAGAAAGTCCTTATGAAAGACACTTATTTTTTGATTAGATGCAATAGAAAGGTATAATCGGTCCTACAGATTTCAGTTATTGATACTAAAAGAATGCAATAAGTCAAAACAGTGAATCAATAAATCAGATAGCATGCAGTAGCAGGTGTGCCTTTCTACTAAGCATAATCACCTGTAAATTTTTAAGATGTGAACATGCATAATCTTTTACTCTTTTCCTTGCTTCAGGGATTGGAATATGGCCATATTACCACAGTGATTTGTATGAGTTAAAAAAATATAGAGCTTTTTTTCCATTACTCACCCAAACCACAATGTGGCGTAAAACATCTAAGCTCATAAGGTAAAGAAATGAAGTTTCAAGCGATGATCATAACGTTCTTACATATTAAAAAAAGGGCGAGAGAAAATCACGGCGAAGTCACCAAAACATGATCATGTATGGACACCATGCTTTTATTTCATTTCGTTTTTAACTCATAATAAAAATTACCAGCGATTTGTATTTACGTCATCAAATCCAAATGGACTAAAGAGAAATTCGTTCCAACAGTATTTGCCATAATAAAAATAGACTATAACAAATTTATAATCAATAACAACAATTCTGTAGCTAAAATTTCGCACCGTTATTCATAGTCTTAATGTATCATTTCATTTCATTAATGTCAGTTTACGTGCTGCAGATCGAAAAAGAAGCGATTTATTTATGAGCACACTGTTATTTAGAGGTTTTCTGGACATGCTCACTTAAATCGGATTGGCTAATGGCACAAAATGTGATTTTTTAATAATAATTTCGGATTGCGTTTATGCCATTTCTTTTATGTATTTTGTTTTACCTGTGATTTCAAAACTTCTTCCTGTTATATTGGACAACTGTGAATTAATTGTATAAGTTGGTGATTCATTTGGTGCATCTAAAAGTTTTTTTTAATTGAAGGAAAACGAAAAAAATTCAATGGAATATTTGATGACCAATAACTGTGAACATTGGTGCAATTTTATACCCCCGCATTGTCGTCGCATAAACCCTGTGTGACGACGTTAAATGACTTTTGTGAGCGTATGTGAAAATCAGCTTAATAGCAGTAATTTTCCATATAAACCTACAGAACTGTTTCAGGAAAGGTTAACGCCAATAACTATCACTACAGTCCGAGAGAAAGAAGAGGTGACCGAAAGAAAAGTGAAAGGCAGGTCGGTGAATACTTAGTGGAGGAGGTGGCAGTGCATTTCTGTCCATATTATGAGGGTGTGGGTATTCTTTCTAGTTAACGTTTCAGCAAAATAATATATTCAATCATAGACGTAGACGTAGCTCTGTGTTAAGAATTTGTTTCTCAACTACATGGTTCTGGGTTCAATTTCACACGTAGCATCTTGAGCAAGCGTCTGCTATACTGTAGCTCCGGACCGACCAAAGCCTTATGAGTAGATTTGGTAGATAGAAACTGAAAGAAGTCCGTTGCGTATATATATATATATATATATATATATATATATATATATATATATATATATATAAAGAAAGAAAAGGATAAAGAGACCAATGGCAAAGTTAGAATTATATTTTATGGATAAAGTCTTACAGCTGTTCCATGGAAAATCCAATGTATCCCTTCATCGGAGACGGTAATAGTAGAAGAATGGATTATTACATCTATAAGAGGAGATTTGTAGTAAGAGGTGAGAGCGATGCGCAGAAAAAAGAACAAAGAAGAAACAGTACTTGGAGTGTAGCTCCATTCCAGCAGTAATCCTTTAGGATTCTTTACATGGATGTTTACTGCTGGAATGGAGCTACACTCCAAGTACTGTTTCTTCTTTGTTCTTTTTTCTGCGCATCGCTCTCACTTCTTACTACAAATCTCTTCTTATAAATGTAATAATCCATTCTTCTACTATTACCGTCTCCGAGGAAGGGATACATTGGATTTTCCCTGAAACAGCTGTAAGACTTTATCCATAAAATATAATTCTAACTTTGCCATTGGTCTCTTTATCCTTTTCTTTCTTTATACATACACACGCTAATACACGACCTATGTTATATTCCCCACTCACGTTGCTACAACGACTGGGGCAAAACTAGTCGGTATGCAGCACTTACTCGGTATTACCTGTATTTTTAGGGTTTGGTTGACTCCAATACCCTTCATAACCCTTATATATATATATATATATATATATATATATATATATATATATATATACACCGGAGTAAGAACATAAATGTGAAACAAGGTGGAAAAAAAGAGTACTCAAATACCAGAAGTAGAGTAATATGCTTTATTTAAAAACAGCAGAAATATAACAAAAGCTGTTACTCAAAGTTTCACGTTCCCGTTCGTCGGACAGTTTTGTTAACAAAATAAATAAAGTATATATACATAACTACGTGTATACAAATATAAACAAACTAACATTTGTTTTTTTATAAACGCCGAAATGTGTATATAAATACAAATAAGATGATAATTTATTTTCGAACACAGAGACGCCGTTAAAACAACAGAAACATTGGGCAAATTACCCTTACAAATCGGAAAAATTGGTCAACAAACAACCATGGAACTCGAACCGAAACAACCATGGAACACTTGATATGACTTCGGTTAAGTGCTTAACCATTAAGCTAAACTGCCCGCTGACAAATCACTTCGCTTTTTAAATGCTTCTCTGCTTTCGAAAATTTATCATCTTATTTGCATCTATATACACATTTCGGCGCTTATAAAAATATACAAATGTCAGTTTGTTTATATTTATATACACGTGGTTGCATATTTAGCTTTGAAAGCGTCTCAAAAGGGGATTGAATTGCTAGCGGGTAGTTTAGCTTAATAGTAAAGCACTTAGCCTGATCCATATCAAAATATAAGGGTTCGAGTCCTATAGCTGGTTGCTAACAAATTTTTCCGCTTTGTTAGGGTAATTTACCCAATGTTTAAGCTATTCTAACGATGTTTCTGAGTTCGAAAATGAATTATCATCTTATTTGAATCAATGTATTTTACTTGTTTTATTCATTAGACTGCGGCCATACTGGGTCACCGCCTTGAAGAATTTTTTGTCGAATGTATCGACCCTAGTACTTATTTCTTAAAAGCCGAACCGCTGAGTTATGGTGTATATATATATATATATATATGTATATATATATATATATATATATATATATGTATGTATGTATATATGACAGGCTTTTTTCAGTTTCTGTCTACCAAATCCACTCACAAGGCTTTGGTTGGCACGAGGCAATGGTAGAAGACACTTGGTCAAGGTGCTACGCAGTGGGGCTGAACTCTGAAACCATATAGTTGGGAAGCAAGCTTCTTACCGCTCAGCTGTACCAGCGCCTATAAACAATAATGCTGCTCCTATGCCAGGAATCGAACCCGGCTGAAAACCAGGAATCCCAACCACTAGACCACATGGGATACATATATGTATATGTATATATATATATATGTATATGTAATATATGTTTGTTTGTATGTATATATGTTTCGTGTTTCATTGTCAGAATATCCGTATAAGAGGAGTCTGGACCCGCTAGTTTGCACTGGTATCGAATCGTATAAGTCGTAATATGAAAACAAATCAAACTGTGTTATTTTGGAATCATTTTGTTACGTACAGGTCTGCGTAATATATAATAGGAAATGCATCAGTTACGTAAACCTTCCTCAGTTAAAACATCACAAAGTCTGAAGAGATTGATGGAAATATTTCAGTATATAATGTTAGAGTAGTAGGTCGGCTACTAATTTAAGAAAATGGATAAGAATATACAGAAGGATAAAGAAGGGGAACAGAAAGAGAGGGAGAAAGAGAAATAAAAAGGGAGAGAAAGGAGAGAAGTATATATAAAGTAAGATAGTGGGGAAGGGGAAGAAGTGAAGATGTGCGAGTGAATAGTATTGAAAGGAAATGGATTTGTTGTGTGTATTTATTCTTTTATTTTTCACTCGCTTCACTCATTAGACTGTAGTCATGCCGGGGTACTGCCATGAAGTTTAGTCAAACAAATCGACCCCAGAACTTATTTTAAAGCCTGGTACTTATTCTAACGGCCTCTTTTGCTGAACGGGGTCATAAGCACATTATCAAGCGGTAGCAGAGAACATGCGCGCGCGCGAACACACACACACACACACACACACACACACACGCACACACACACGCACACACACACACACACGCACACACACACACACACACACACACGCACACACACACACACATGCTCGCGCGCGCACACACACACATGCGCGCGCGCACACACACACACGATGGGCTTTCATGCCAGGTAGCAAAATGCCAACATCATGACTGCTGCTCAATGCTCTGTGAATATCGTAAAGGGTGTATGATGTGACATGAACATCATGACAGACAAGTTCCTTCAAACTGTGATGGTCTTTCCATGTATCTCCTCTAAGGGTGACGTCATACCGCCCGTTACCTTCGAATAGGGCCTTAGGCTCAATCCACACGGCTATGTGAAGCTGTTGAAGACTGTAGACAGACCCTGGCTGGAGAAGGTTGCTGATGTGGCCATATGTGTAGACATGATTCGGTTCCATGTCATACCACCGGATTAAGAAAGTGTTTGAAGATCTTCGCCAGGTTCTGGATCCATTCTGAAGCAGTGATGGAGGCTGAAGGTGGTTACCTGCAGTAACTGTTAGCCCCAGCTGTAATTTAGTTGAGACCTTTTGAATTTCATAATACTTGTATTTTGGGATGGGATATTGCAATTCCATTTCCTTTTACGCAAACTGTGAAATTTAGCTCGGATACCCTGTAATTACATCAAATTTTAGATTCAAATAATATGCTATTTCTATAATATGCGGAAGATTTCAAAATGTTCTTACTTTTACACATGACATGCTATATATAGATGTCCGTTTAACACATAACTGTAACATAATTATTCAACATTTCTTTATAGGTAATATAACCAGATTTTAAATTGCCATAATATATCCATTACATACAATATTTTCTAAATAAAATATCTTTTATATTTTTACATAACATTTATAATATATGTATTTAACAGTACAGAAGCATTCGAATGATATCATTATAAAACGAATTGGCTCAAAAATTATATAACAAAGAAACCTTATTTTCTGGAAAATATATTGCCTTCTTTTACTTTGACAGAGAGTGTTGCATTATTAAGGATGGAAGATAGACACATATGAAAGTCATACATTTCTTAAAGTCATTAAAAGCATGAGATAAAATGGCTTCAACAAGTGTTATTTTGTAACATAACTTATCACCCCACTTCCTCTGTATATATATATATATTCTTTTATTCTTTTATATGATTCAGACCTAAGGCTGTGGCCATGCTGTTGCATCGCCAGTATAATCATCTTTTAAATGGCCAATCTTATGTGATTGGCTTTTGGTGGAGGAGGGAGTTTGACACTGCTGCCATTTTTTGATTTTCCTGCCTTGATATTGGTTCATCTGGGACCTTTGGAACAGTGCAGTTACGTCCAATTCGGGGTCTGGTATAACTCTCGATTCCAAAGTTTGGTACCAACCCCTCCAGTATCTTCCACACATATATCACTGCATACCTCTCCCATCTTCGCTCCAGGGAGTAGAGTTGTAGCTCTTTCAGTCGTCCCCAATAACTCAGCTGTTGCATTGATGCAATTTTCCTTGTGTAACATTGCTGAAGCGCCTCAAGTTCCACTATTAATCCGACTGTGTAGGGTGACCACAGTTGAGTGCAGTAGTCCAGACGGCTGAGGACAAATGTTCTCCATAGAACCAGTATAGTTTCATGGTTCCTTGTTTTGAAGGAAAGAGTGATGTCGAGAGAGAAATAAGCGCCTCTATCCTTCGCTGATATGTACATCAGCACAAAGACGACGTTTTGACCCGAAGAGTTATGCCTCTTGCAAACAAATACACAACATGGATCTGATCAAAATATTGTGAGGATTATAGACTGATAAATTGTCAGTTATTAAGTAGTTTTATCAAATTTAAAAGTCAAGCATTAAACAGAAACTAAAAAAAATGAGGTGGAAAATTATGCGAGGAAGAAAACAGTTGGAGACAAAAATTAGCAAATCAAGTATATAACAGAATAATAGAGTAGGGAAATAGGAGGTCAATATATTATTAATAAATTATTAAGCAATGTTGACGACCGGAAACTAATAAGCAATAAGATTAATCAATATCTATTTGTATTTTATAATAGCTGTCCATTTTGATAGAATTTAATGAAAAATGTAAAGATGCGTTCCCAGTAGTGTTAAATTTAGTCAAACAAGTTAAACAATCTACAGTTTAGGGCCTCATAATCCACAGGGACTTCAAAATAATTAAAATATGTTTTTAATGTTTGCGAGACCTGGTATAATTTTTTAATATGGGGCTCCAAGCATATACAACACAGAGCCTCATTAAGTCTATATCTAACACTAGTTCCTTGTGTTTCTATTACAACTATTTCATTTAACTGACTGCCAATGTATCGCCAATAACCGACTCGATAATGAGCAGTTACTTGAGAGATCAGTTATCACTATCTTACCATTGTTGCTATGTAATATCTGTGAACAACACAGTTAATTCTTAATGATGTAACCCATCTAGTTGCAAGTGGGCTGCAAGGTGATAGGGTTCTTCGCTGTAATTATCAGCAACACTAAGATTAACAAAGATGTTATGTTTACGGGGCTGAATTCTACTTGTTCTGCTAGCTTGGAAGTGACAATAAGAAATCATCTCGGAGTAGTTATCACTTTAATAGAATCTGAAGACTATGCTACAGAATTTATCACAATTACCATTAAACCCTACCCCACCACCGACCAATCAGCTATTGTTTTTTCCACTCAATAATGCTGCAACTGCTTTTTTCTATTAGCTGTCGCTTGTTTCCTTTGAATCTGCTGCCTTGCTTCTCTGAAACTTTCAGCCGTTTCATTCTTAAAAACATGCGTTAATGAGAAAATTAAAATAACCACGGCTTGAATACTGAAATTAAAAATAAAAATGAGAGAAAGAGAGAGAGAGAGAGAGAGAGAGAGAGAGAGAGAGAGAGAGAGAGAGAGAGAGAGAGAGAGAGAGAGGGGGAGATAGAATGAAAGAGAAAGAGAGAGAGAGAGAAAGATAGATAGAGAGAGAGAGAGAGAGAGAGAGAGAGAGAGAGAGAGAGATTTGAGGTGTTAGATCAGAGGCTTGTCTCTTCGTCTGGCACGGGCTAACTGTGTAACATAGGTCTCACTGAGGAATAGCTAACCATTATTGTTCAATAAGAAGCAAAACAAACAATACCATAGCCACCAATCACAGCTAACTTACAATCAAAAGTAAGCAAAATTCAACTGAAAATATACAAATAGTACAAAACTGTGTATAATAAGGCATCTTGGATATTTATGACCAAAATGTCTTATTATACAATAATCAAAATGTCTTATTATACAATAATCAAAATGTCTTATTATACAATAATCAAAATGTCTTATTATACAATAATCAAAATGTCTTATTATACAATAATCAAAATGTCTTATTATACAATAATCAAAATGTCTTATTATACAATAATCAAAATGTCTTATTATACAATAATCAAAATGTCTTATTATACAATAATCAAAATGTCTTATTATACAATAATCAAAATGTCTTATTATACAATAATCAAAATGTCTTATTATACAATAATCAAAATGTCTTATTATACAATAATCAAAATGTCTTATTATACAATAATCAAAATGTCTTATTATACAATAATCAAAATGTCTTATTATACAATAATCAAAATGTCTTATTATACAATAATCAAAATGTCTTATTATACAATAATCAAAATGTCTTATTATACAATAATCAAAATGTCTTATTATACAATAATCAAAATGTCTTATTATACAATAATCAAAGGTACTATTGACTAGAATTCTATTAAATGTACAAAACAACTAAACCGAGTTTCAATCTCTTTTGTCATGCAGTTCTCATTTTAAGTATCATCTCTTTTGATTGAGAACGAAGAATGCTTGACCAGGACATGTTTTTCATCTGCACAATAAGATATTTATAACGTAATTGACTGTCTACTGCAAATTTCAATACTTTGTGTAATATATTTTGTCATTTACAGACAAGTATATATATATATATGTATATGCATATGCATATGCATATGTATTTACCCCCTCCCCCGTCCCACACACACACATACACACGCACATACATGTATACATATACGAGCTATGTGCATAAATTTATAAGTATAGATTACACACACACACACACACACACACACACACACACACACACACACACACACACACGCACACACACACTCACTCACATAGTCATACACAGACATGCAGGAAGTAAATAGACTCCTTTAATTTTCAAAATCTTTTATTTAATACGCAAAGCGAACAGTTGAAATGTAATCGATGGGTAGGACTACATACTTTAGTATTTAGTTGACATTCCCTTTGCAGTTTTTAATTCAGAAACTCTTTTTGGCATTGAACTGATGAGCTTTGTGATTGTCTCTTATGGAATTTCTGCCCACTTTTCACGCAACAACTGAAACAATTCATCTTTAGATTTAGGTTTCTGTCGAGTTTTTCATATAGCTCTATCTAGTATGCTCCAAAGATTTTCAATTGGGATCATGTCAGGAGATTGGCTCGGCCAAGGAAGCTTTTTGATCCCATTTTCAGTCAGCTCTGTGGCCTGGAGCCCCATCTTCCATGAATAAAAACTCATTTTTCGTTATGTTATCGTGTGAATACATCGGAAGTAGTCCTTGCTTAAGTATTTCGATGTATTTTTCAGATTTTATGGTTCCAACACATTTGACCAGCTCAGAACGACCATTGATGGTGACAGCTCTTCATACCATTACAGAGATACCACCATGTTTCACAATTGGTTGGAGTCGTTTCAAATCAAATTCTTGATTGTTAAGCTTCCAGACCCAAACACGTCCACTGTCTGAAAATAATGCAAATCTGGATTCATCCGAGAAAATCACTATCCCCAAATAAACTGGATCTTTCTGACATCTCCTCAGCCCATTTCTTTCTTTTCATGATATTAATTGGTTGAAGGAGAGGTTTGCTTCTAGCTGCTCGTCCATAATACCCAAGCTTATGCAAATATGTAACACACGTTCTTGGACTAACTTCTAGCTGTTTTTGCAATGTCAGAAGCCTTCGAACGGGGTTCGCTTTCCACAATTCTCTTCAAGCAGTGAAGCTTCCTTTCCGAGGGCCCAGGTCGGCCGGGACGAAAATCTGTTGATTATTTTCTTTGGCTTTTGAATTGCACTATAATTCTATTAACAGCAACAAGAGGAATTTGAAGATTCTCGGCAATTTTTCGCTGGCTAAGACCAGCCTCAGATTGTCCAACGATACGACCTCTTTGAGAATCTGACAGTTCTGCTGAATTTTTTGTTCGTGGCATGGTTACTCTTCGCAAATGTTTAATATGATGGCGCCTGGAATAATTACATTGTAAATTCTATACTGCTGAAAACATAATAAGACGCGTAGATCAGAAATTTTGAAAATTAAAGGTGTCTATTTACTTCCTGCATGTCTCTGTGCATCCCCATATATATATATATATATATATATATATATACATATATATATATATATATATATATATATATATATATATATATATATATATATATATATATGGAGAACGAGAGACATGTATATGTATATATATATATATGGTGGTTGTCTACTCCTTAAACAGAGTTTGACCACCTCCTGCACCTACACCTTAGCCCTTTCATGGCGTCTGATGTGGCTTTTTAAACCAGACAGTGTTTTGAAAAAACACCCACACAGATTGCACCTCTGATTTGCACTACCAATACCTGCAAGTAAGTTCTGCTCATTGTGGATCCTAACATGTCTTTTAAGACCCCCATTGGATTTGCAAACCCTCTGGCACACACCACATTCAAACGTGTGCACAGACATATAATCAGAATAGCTGGGTGAGGTTTGTTTTCCATGGGTTCGCAGGTGAGATTTGAGGCCAGCCAAGGACAGACATGGTCTGTCACAGACTGTGCACACAAAAAGGTCCTTGTCATTCACCTTCTCAGTCTTCACCTTTTTCCTTAATTGTCTCTTGAGCCCTGCTTGCATCATCCTGGCCTCTTCAAATGCTTTCACTCCCTTGTTCGCCATCCAACTCGATCTGAAGCGAGGACTTCTATATCTTTTGGAGCCATTCCAATTGACTTCATAGCAGTCCTTATGCCATCCTTAAACCTTTTTTTAGGTTTATGCCGATAACGTTTCCCCTCTGCCAGCTCACCATAAAACAGCTGTTTCGGCATGCGTTCATCTGCCATTCGAACAATATGGCCACACCATCTCAATTGGTTCCTCAAAATCATGGCTTTAATTGAGGGGATGCCTGCAGATGCAAGGATATCTGTGTTTGGAGTAAAAGAATTCCATTTAATTCTTAAAATATGACGAAGGCATTTTTGGTGGAATTTTTCTAACATTTTAAAATGCCTTTCATAACAGGTCCAAGTTTCACAGGAATACAATAGGGATGTTAAGACAAATGATTTGTAAAGAGCCAGCTTTGTATTGTTATTTATATGTCGCTGGCGCCAGACGCGTGACTCCAAGCCACCAAATGCTTTTGCTGCCCTTTGAATTCGCAGGTGTATTTCCGTATCAAGATTTCCATCATCCTGAACAGAGCTTCCCAGGTAGACAAATGAATTTACAACCTCAAGTAACTTTCCCTTAACAAAAATTTTAGGGAGGTTACAAACAGCACCATACGCAGGTTGATACATCACAACTGTTTTTTTCAGATTGATGGTCAGGCCAAAATCATCACAAGCTGCATCAAATGCAGATACAAGGGATTGCAGACCCGATTCAGAATGACTAACCAGATCGCAATCGTCAGCATACAAAATTTCCCTAATAAGTGAAGTAAAAACCTTCGTTTTAAACTTCAGTCGGGTCAAATTAAAAACATTCCCCGCTGTTCGATATTTTATGTAGATACCCTCCTCAGAGTTTTGAAAGGAATGTGACACCACAACGGCAAAGTATATTGCAAAGAGGGTGGGTGAATCAAGGTCTCCCTGCTTTACTCCATTTTCCACAGCAAAAGATTCAGAAAGCCTACCACCAAAATTAACCCTAGCTCTCATATCCTGATGCAAAGCCTTGACCATGTTTATAAACTTTTCTGGGCAACCAATTTTCCCCAGAATTAGCCACAGAGCACTTCGATTAACAGTATCGAATGCTTTGCTCAAATCAACAAAGCAATGGTACAGAGCAAGATTCTGTTCAATGCACTTCTCCTGTAATTGTCTGACAGTAAAGATACAATCAGCTGTGCCCCTGGAGGAACGAAAACCACACTGAGACTCAGACACCATACTTGGAACTATAAAGGTATTTAAACGTTCTAACAAAATGCGGGCGAGCACCTTTCCAACCACAGACAAAAGGGAAATCCCACGAAAATTACCACACAGATCCTTTGGCCCCGATTTATATAAGGAGACAAGAATGGCATCAATCCAGTCTTGAGGCACTTTCTCACTTCTCCAACAGTGACAAATTAAAATATTTAAGAGTTCCATCATTTTGTCACCCCCATATTTCAAGACTTCTGCACAGATTCCATCAGATCCTGGAGACTTGTTGTTATTCAGCTTATTCATAGCTAAATAAATGTCATTTAGAGTTGGTTCAGATGCCATCTCTTCTATAACTGGAAGTTGTTCAATTTTTTCTATCGTCCTCATATTAACGGATGATGGTCTATTCAAAAGTGCAGAGAAATGTTCTACCCAACGCTTATGAATAGAAGCGGTGTCAGTCAGAAGAAAACATCCATCTTCTGTTCTCACTGGAGCTACTGAAGAAGATTTTGGACCATATACCTCCCTAACATAAGAATACAAACAACTAGCATCATTTCTATCAGCTGCTTCTTGTGCCCCTTTTGCCCTATCATTCCACCATTCCTGTTTAATTTTCCTTAGAGCAGTTTGCACCCTCCTTTTCAGCTTTCTGTAAGTTTCATTTGAGTTGGGATTCAATGACTGAGAGAGCAGTGTATTGCCTAAGTTTTGTTTTTCTAAAAGTAGATCATGAATTTCTGCTGATCTATCTGAGAATCAATCTCTGGATTTATGAGATTTAAATCCCACTGACGAACTTGCAGCCTGAAATACTTTTGTTTTGAAATCTTCCCATAAATTGTTTGGGTCAAGATTAATACTTTCTATAGCGTCGTGGAATCTTTGCAAGTTGCTTGATAATTTAAAGTTTGCAACGTTTAACTTTTTGGGTATCTTAGGACCAGACTGTCGGTTTTTAGGTTTTATCGAAAAATCTATTTTGCCACGCAGTCCAGCTCTCTGCCCCTCTCATGACCCGAACGCTAGAAACGTCTTTCATATCACATTTCCTAATCAAAATATAATCTATGAGATGCCAGTGCTTAGATCTTGGGTGCATCCAGGTGGCTTTATATTTATTTTTCTGCTTAAACAGAGTGTTGGTGACAACCAGATCATTCTCAGTACAAAACGTCAAAAGAGCTACTCCATTTCTATTGCATTTTCCAATCCCATGTCGACCTAAAACAGGCCATGAAACATAGTCCCTTCCAACTCTTGCATTGAAATCTCCCAAAATGACCAGCTTGTCAGAAATTGGTACTTTCCTCAATAATCTTGCTAGATTGTCATAAAACTGTCCCACAGTTTCCTCAGAATGGGACATTGTTGGTGCATAAATACTGACAACGGTAAGAAACCTACCTTTTCTCAGTTTGATACGGCATGACATGATCCGGTCAGATATACCACTTGGAAGCTCTGCAATGGAGGACACTAATGTATTCTTGAGAGCAAACCCAACACCAGATTCTCTACGCTGACCCTTAGGTAGGCCTTTCCAGAAGATAGTATATCCATAAGCAGATTCCATTACTTGACCCTCACCAGAGAGACGAGTTTCAGAGAGAGCAACTATATCAAGGGAATATTTCTTTAGCTCACATGCAATAAGTGCAGTACGCCTTTCTGGCCTCTTCGTGAAATTATCATCAAGAAGTGTGCGCACATTCCAACAGCCAAAATTCAAACGATGTTTATTTTTACTTTTTCTTGAGGACTGTTTGACCACAGTGGCAGGATGACGACCGGGTCCAGCCTGTGATACACTGGGACACCTGCCGGGCCAGACCTGTTCCCCTGATGTTCCCAAGCCTTTTTTGCCATTTACTGAATTTGTTTCAGACATTTTAAAATAAGTTACAGGTGCATTTTTAGGTTTCTGCCAACCAACCAATTGAATGATTTTACTAAGATTTGGAGTACAGGAAGTACCTGTGCAGATGAATAATTTTTAGTGGGTGTAGCTTGCACTGCACTACCCCCACTTATTAGCCCAAGAAGACTTTCACCGGTGTGACAAGAGAATTGACAAAACCAGGAATTTCCAAGGCCTCAGGTTTTATTTCGGAGATTTCCTTCTCCTAGGTAGATTACCAACCAAGGTTAAAGAGCTTCTACCTGCCCATGAGGTAAGCCGCCCCATTCCAGACACCTAACCGACACTCAGACACTCTGTAAAGTGAACAAATATCACTCCGGTGACCGATGTGGAGCAGCTCATCAAAAAAAAAAAAAAAAAAAAAAAAAATATAAAAGATAAAAAAATAGTATATATATAAAATTAAAATTATTCATATATACATATTTACAGACATTCACACACATATACACACCCATACATATATATATATATACATATTTACAGACATTTTGTTGGATGGTCGTTGACTGTTCAGGAGTTCATCCGCCCTTTTGACAGGTCTTATTTTTCGTCCTGCAGGGTGTCCAACAACACCCTCCTCACCAAGCAAGCCTGGTGGGGTTGCCAGTTTAGTCGCCGACGACCCGACCATGCAACAGGTTGTACTGGATTACATGTTACCAGTAGCACTGAAGAGCGACCTGACATATATATAAATTTTAAATATAAGGATATATATATGTATATAGGTATATGGAATGTGTATATATATGTATATATATATATATATATATATATATATATATATATATATATATACATACACTCAAATACGCGCAGGCGCACACTCACGTATTTATATCTATATACTAACATATATTTCTCTATATAGACGTTTATATATAGGTATATGTAAATATTTGTTCATATATATATAATATATATATTCTTTTATTCTTTTATTTGTTTCAATCATTTGATTGTGACCATGCTGGAGCACCGCCTTTAGTCGAGAAAATCGACCCAGGAATTATTCTTTGTAAGCCTAGTACTTATTCTATCAGTCTTTTGCCGAACCACTACGTTATGGGGACGTAAACACACCAACATCGCTCATCAAGCTATGTTGGGGAGCGGGGACAAACACAGATACACAAACATATACATACACACACACACACACACACACACACACACACACACACACACACACACACACACATATATATATATATATACGACGTGCTACTTTCAGTTTCCGTCTACCAAATCCACTCACAAGGCTTTGGTCGACCCGAGGCTATAGTAGAAGACACTTGCCCAAGATGCCACGCAGTGGGACTGAACCCGGAAACATGTGGCTGGTAAGCAAGCTACTTACAACACAGCCACTTCTATATATAAGTAAGCGCATATAAATAATATGAATATATATATATATATATATATATATATATATATATATATATATATATATATATATATATATATATATATATATATATATATATATATATATATATATATATATATATATATATATATATATATATATATATATATATATATATATATATATATATACGTAGAGTCTATACATAGAAATAACATACACGTGTGCATAATGGGCTCACAATACGTTTATGTACATATATACCTGCATACGTACATATACATATATATTTCATCCATAGGTCCAGTTTGCCATGAGTATTTGTTAAACCATTCCCACATGCTGTGAAAGGTATATCAGACAGCAGCAGCTCTATTTCTCCATCTTTTAATGCTTGAATAATGGAGTTAGGAGTCAGTGGTGATGATGAAGTATTTGCTGAGGGAGACAGCCAGGTAGATGCACAGATGGAGTGTTCTCCTGTTGTTGATTTGGAAGGTAAGTGACCCTTTACACCACCTTATATAGTAGGAGGCTCTTAGCTATTTATGTTTGTTGTTGGTAGAAATGGTCTAGTGGATAAGGTATAAGATTATAGAGATCTTAGGTGTAAATCAGCTTTGTTTTTCTTTGGGTAGAATAGTTTAGCTATCTAGGCAAAGCGTAGCTCTATTGGAAATACCTGCAATAAACATAATATCTAAGAAATGATTAGATCGAAGCTTAATACAATGTTTTCAGTGAAGGCAAAAGATTGACAGACTATCTGAAAACCAGGACTGCAGATATCATAGATTCACAGGAGTAATTAGTTGTAAAAGTGGCCATCTGATAACACCCAAATTAGATTTAGTTGATAGTTTCTACTTCATTTGTGATTTAATTAGTTCTGTCCAAAGTAGCTAGAGTTACCGCAAGGGTAAGAAAGGTGGTTTTGGGAGTTGTTACTCCTGTTGGTAACAAATGGTTTCTTTCTTTATATGTAATATGGCTGCATGAAACATATGTAAAAGAGAATGATAATGCAAGGTAATAAGATAAAAACATTGTAAAGGCTAGATAGAATATAGATCAGTATGATTCATTCAAAGCTGAACACAAGTGAAATTAGAGAGGCTAGATAAGAATGACATTGGCTAGTGTGGGCAGAAATTGAATGCTGAATGTAAAAGTGCCATGTAGGTGTCCTTGGGCGAAGATGTGGAGGAAGTAGTGAGGTTAGATAGCAATATGGTGTATCTCCCAGTAAAGGTGATATAAGAATGAAGTAAGTAGCAATCTGTTGTACAGTAGACCTGTTAATATAGAAGAATGGGTGTTAAAATGCTGTATGGCTGTTGCAAGTATACGTGCCTAACAGCAAGGCCAAATACAAATCCTTCCTTGATGAAATCACTGTAGCTTTGATCTAGTTAAGACCAAGTCATTTGTCCTACAAGGAAACTTCAGTGCACATGTTGGTACTCATCACTGGACATGGAAAGGAGTGATTGGGAGGAATGGCGACCCTGTAGATTTCTGTGTTGGAAGTGGGCTGTCCATTATGAACTCATTCTTCCAGCATAGAGATAGCCATAAGTATACCTGATACAGGGAATACTTTGGGACAGAGGTCACTAATAGATTTTGTTTATTGTATTTGACCTCTTTGTTTCTGTACTGGACATTTGTGTAAAGAGATGGGTGGAGTTATCAACTGATCATCACCTAGTTGTCTGTAACCTGAGATTATTGACAGCGGGAAGAACTCACATAACTGGTAAGCCCAGTGCAACTTAAAGGATAAAGTAGGAAACCTTGGAATAGAAACAAATATGTAGAAACTCATCATCATCATCGTCATCGTTTAATGTTTAATGCATGGGTAGGACGGTTGACAAGAGCTGGCCAGGTAGAAAAACTACTCTAGGCTACTTACTGTGTCTGTTTTAGCATGGATTTTACAGCTGGATGTCCTTCCTAACACCAATCACTCCACAAGCTGGACGCAGTGCATTTTATATGGAACTAGCACAGGCAAGGTTAGTTTTGGTATGAATTTTACAGCTGGACACCCTTCCAAATGCCAACCATATTACAGTGTGGACTAGATGCTTTTAACGTGGCACCAATTGGCAGAATAGCCAAGTAACTTGCAAGGTTAATACTGTATATATATATAAATGGAATAAATTCAGAGACCTTCTTGAACAAATTCAACATATCAAAATAGAGTAAAGATTGTTTTGCTTGGCAGTTTTCTCTATGGTTGTACAATGCTGTGGATTGCAGTGGCTTGGTGTGGTACCAGGTGGCCAAAGAACACTCATTTAACTAGGAATTTTAAAATACCCTCTTAGTAAAGTTTGACTTGAGAACAAATCTCTCCTTTTGTGCAAGCAATACACTGAGGTGCAAAAAGCTGCAGTAGATAATGTAAAAACAAACAAGGCATGAGAGGACTTTGGGTTAAGCTGAACTCTGACTTTAGATTGATCAATAAAGTATTCTGGCAGGCCATCCACTAACTTCATAACAAGAAGCACTCTCACACCAGCCATTAAGAACTGAGTATCGTTGGTGAGTAGACAAAATACTTTGCTGATCTTTAGATCTAGTCATGATAAAATCTTTTAGTGGACACGAGGTGCATCTAGAGGTGAAGGCTAATTTCACATAGCCTGAAGTCACAGAGACAATTAAAGCACTTAAACGTGGCAAAGCTGCTGGAGAAGATGGAATTTAGCCTGAGATGTTAAAAGCCTTAAAGTTATTCTCTGGCTTATTCACGTATATCAGATGACTTGAACATCTGGAAAGACACCAAAGCAATGGGAGCCTGGGGCGGTAATTCCAATTTTTAATCAGGGAGATGAGAGAGTGCTCTAATTGTTGAGGATTCGCTTTGTTGAGTTTCCCTGATAAAATCTATGCTAGGTATCTGGAAAAGAGATGTAGGGAGATTGTTGAGCCCAAGCTAGCTGAAGTACAGTGTGGCTTCTATCCTGGATGAGCACAACTGATGTTAAGATATTCACTTTACAGCAAGTCTTTGAAAAATTATGAGAATATTCTTTTCTACTCTAGGCACAAGGCCCAAAATTTTGGCGTAGGGGCTAGTTGATTAGATCGACCCCAGTATGCAACTAGTACTTAATTTGTCGACCCCAAAAAGATGAAAGGTCAAGTTGACCTCGGTGGAGTTTGAATTCAGAACGTAAAGATGGACGAAATGCCACTAAGCGTTTCACCTGGCGTGCTTAAGTTTCTGCTAGCTCGCTGCCTTAAAACACTGAGAATATTGCCAAGAGAAATACACTGCTGGGGCTCAGCTGCTCTGCATTGACAAGGGGCAATACCCTGAAACTAGTCTAGTCTGCAGATGCCAAACCAGCAAGGGGAAGCTGCTGATCTCCCCTGTTCGAAGGTTATAAAGGAAACAGGTTTCGTGTGTCACATAGCTAGCTAGAGGCGGTGGCTTCTTGGAGCTAATTTTTCCTATATAGGCGTAGGAGTGGCTGTGTGGGAAGTAGTTTGCTTACCAACCACATGGTCCCGGGTTCAGTCCCACTGCGTGGCATCTTGGGCAAGTGTCTTCTACTATAGCCTCGGGCCGACCAAAGCCTTGTGAGTGGATTTGGTAGATGGAAACTGAAAGAAGCCTGTCGTATATATGTATATATATATATATATATATATATATATATATATATATATATATATATATATATATATATATATGTATGTATGTGTTTGTATGTCTGTGTTTGTCCCCCCAACATCGCTTGACAACCGATGCTGGTGTGTTTATGTCCCCGTAACTTAGCGGTTCGGCAAAAGAGACCAATAGAATAAGTACTAGGCTTCCAAAGAATAAGTCATGCGGTCGATTTTCTCGACTAAAGGCGGTGCTCCAGCATGGCCACAGTCAAAAGACTGAAACAAGTAAAAGAGTAAAAGAGAGAATAGGTGTATACACACATACATACACACACACACACACACACACACACACACGCTCACACATATATATATGTGTGTGTGTATTCATATACGTATATGTGTGTGTTTAACTTATATGTGTATTCAAAGTCATTTTATATTGAATGACTCACAACAGGTATTCATTAGATCTGATACTGTTTCGCTCTTTTTATTCCATTTATTTGTATCTTTCTTCCCTCCTCCTCTTTGCAATGCTTTATCGCGTTTTTGTTGTCTTATCACTCTCTCCCATATACAAATATACATAGATATACACTCATACATATTCACTTAGCTCCCACGCACTATCTTTCTCGCCCCCCCCCACATATACACATAAATATATACGTAATACTCACACCAACATGCCTTCTCTCTCTCTCTCTCTCTCTCTCTCTCTCTCTCTCTCTCTCTCAGGTTTTCCTTTTATCTTTCATTAGTTACAGTAAAACTATAGAATAAAAAAAAAATCTGACGTCAGCTTGAACAGAAGACAGACTCAAGTATTCGCTGACATTTTGATGGAGTTCATGCCAAAGAAAATTTATAATTTCAGCAAGAACTATAGCAAAAACAAAAGTATCTTGACCATCAATGTCATCGTCATCATCATCGTTGTGGTGGTAATGGTGGTGGTGGTGATAATGGTGGTGGTCGTCGTCCTCGTCCTGCTGCTCGTCCCCCTCCTCCTCCTCCTCGCCATCGATAACAAGAGTAAAATAATCTCAATAATGACATTGCAAAGGGTTTTTATTTTTCATGTTTATTTTCTGCTCTGCCATGTATTTCACCGAATACAGTGTATCTCCTGTTATAAACTGAATAACTCAATACGAATGTATAATAATTCTTACAAAATCTAATTGTACGCAATGAAACCAGTAGAATGTTGACGAAATAATTAAAAAACAAAACAAAACAAAATAACGTCATTTTCGAATAAATGGAATCCCGCTGTCATACGATTGTTTTCTAATCAATGTCATATAATAGTTTGATACGCCATTTTTATTTCCCTGTCCTGTTTTCCTTCCCTTTTATTTTTTTTCCATAGGTGCTCAATGTTTAATGTATAGAATTAAGACGATGGATGGTCGAGAAATAATACAAAACAAAAACAATAAATATATAGAATGACAACAAAAACAAAAAGAAATAATTTCGTAAATAAGCAAACAATAAATCAATTGATTAGATTAAGGGTTAAGTTAACTGTTTCACTAAGTTAATTTAATCTAATCACCTGGAATGGTAACCATGTTTTTCAAAAAGATAAAAAAAGAGGGAATGGAAAATGACGTTTTTAACCGTTGTTCATGAAACCAGTTCCAAGCTTAGGAATGAGTTTTAAAAAATTGGAAAGTGACTATGGCTTCCACCAAGAAGCCAGTTTATAGTGGTGACACACGTGGAGGTGTCCTTCCTAAACATCTCTTAGTATATAGTGTCCACATCAGCAACTTGGCCTCTTTGTCTTTTGAGAGTAAATTTAGTGTCTGTAGTTTAGCCGAACGTTTCTAGATCATATAGACTTATGATCCAGCCATGATTATTCCGTATTATTTCTGGGCACAATATGACGTTGATTATTTTATCAAATGTGTCCTTTTTTTTAAAAGACAGTTGAATATGATTTGAGGGAGATTTGTTGTTTTGTATTGTATCACGAATCTTGTTATACAAGATTATTGTTTAACCTTATTGGTTATAAGTTCTCGACAGTCCAATGCGTTTCCTGTTCTTAGTATGATGAAGGAGTCACTACGCAGTACAAGCGAAATAAATACTTCAAGGAATGTTTTGAACGCAACGGTCTATCGACCTAATCGTCAATATATACCAGTCAGTCCCCCTCACGCTTTAGGCTAAGGAAGGGAGTTTATTACGTCTTTTATAAGTTGTGAAGAAGCCGGATCGTCTAGACAAACTACTACTTTGCTAGCCTAATTTATGAATGCTTTATATATATATATTTATAAGCAGATGAATGTTCTATGCTATTAATTAGAAAAAAAGCTGGATACACCTTCTTTGAGGCGCAGTCAAGAAACTGTGAAACTATCCGTCAGGAGACCCCACTACTCTTTTCTCCGCACACTTAGCTCATGAAAAGATTATGTTTATATTATCATTTTACTCACAGCAAGGTTCTGTAATATTTTAACACATTTTATTTTCATCATGTATTGTGCCCAGAGCCGCAAAAGCAAGCACAAAAATACAAACTAGACTGTTCACTACTAGCCTATTTTATGGGTTCTTTATACAACTTCCTATAAAATCTAAATGTCCTATGCTACTGATTGACAATGTCCTGGTTAAGACTGTAAACTGCATCCAGGGGTGAGGACTTTGGTACAAGAGTTCTAGGGTTTTGAGGAATGTGGAACAATCTCTTAGTTATTATTGTTCTCAGGCCTACCCTGACCCGGAG
Source organism: Octopus bimaculoides (assembly GCF_046866305.1). Taxonomy (NCBI): domain Eukaryota; kingdom Metazoa; phylum Mollusca; class Cephalopoda; order Octopoda; family Octopodidae; genus Octopus; species Octopus bimaculoides. Next base: position 36,627,800 of record NC_142938.1, read on the forward strand.
CAGTAGCACATGTTAGGATCCCAGTCATGGGTTAACTAGCATGTATACTTTTGAGTAGATAGAGCTCGTCAGCTTAAAAAGCAGTCCGTCTAGGAGAAGGAAACTCCAGTATAAAACCATCGTTACCTTGCGAGATAGTGTGAACAAGACGGATATCGATTATATCTGACACACCCGACAGCCCGCTGCAACTACCCTAACCAGATCCAGCATGTCACCAATCCCGATGGTGCCGCTGGTGAAGGCGAGTGGCCAACTGCATGGGCCTTCTCATCGAAACACATGGTCCACTCTAAACAAAATCACGCGAAGGTCATCTGCGGCTTAAACAACAAGCCTTTCCACTCTCTCCCCTAAGTCCAGTAGCGATGGTCAACAGGCAACGGAAGCAGGCTTGGTCAGCTGGAAACCCCTAGTCCGGAGTCATATGCTGGCGGCTCTTACGTGAAGGTCATCCTATCCACAAGGTGTGGTGCTGTGGCTGTTCGGCAGATGTAGGATGTGACTGGGCTGGTTTATTCAGGATGACCGCAACCCACCCTGCACGGTGAAGCCCCTAAAAAGGGTGGTGTAAACATTGTACACCGCTCTTTTTCCCTGATTGGCTTACCGCCGCCGTTGGTGAATCACTAAAGCAGTAGCAAGAACAAGAAAAAGAAAACTTACCGTATTGTGGCGACTTGGAATGTGTGCACATTCCTGGACCAGGATGACACGGACAGATCCCACTGGCGCACTGCTCTAGTGAGCAGGGAGCTGAATCGCTACAATGTGGACTTCGCAGCCCAATCCGAAACAAGACACGCTGGTTAGGGCAGTCTTTGTGAAGAAGGAGCGAATTACACCTTTTTCTGGAAAGGCCAAGATCTTACTGAGCATCGAATCCACGGTGTTGTCTTCGCGGTGAAGACTTCCATAGTAAACAGATACAATATAGCTCTAGTTTCTATCACTGAACACCTCATGTCCCTCCACCTTCCCCTTTCCAATAACAATCGTCTTACGTTGATTCTGGCGATGAGATCAAGGATTCCTTGTACTCTTTCTACTCCGATCTCAACAAAATCATACAGATCATGCCAAGAAGAGACAAACTTCTCGTGTTGGGGAATTTTCACGCTAGGGTCGGACGAGCTAATGGTCTCTGGACGAGAATTCTGGGAAAACAAGGTGTTGGAAACTACAACTCGAACGGACTGGCTTCTTCTTGATTTACGCGCTGAAGTGATCTGGTGATTACTAACACCCTCTTCCGTCTTCCCAACTGGCACAAGACCGCATGGAGGCATCCAGTATCAAAGCATCGGCACATCCTGGACTAGGTCCTCACCACATCCTATGACAGGAGCGACCTACTCGTGACCCGAAGCCTCTCCGGCGCAGATGACCGTTGGACGGATCATCGACCAATCGTTTCCTAACTCAGGCTCCAGCTGCGAAACCTTCCCTACCACAATAAATCTGCAAAGAGATCACAGCGTTTTGATGTTTCTAAATCAAAGACCTACACAGTCGAGCTGGATTACTCGTTTTACCTCATGGAACTTCTACAGGTGGTACCCCCATCACTACAAATGGACAGTGAGGAAGTATATTGGTCCATCTTACGCAAAACTATCTCTTAAGCTGCTGATGAAATAATTGGCTATTACAAAAACGCTCATCAAGACTGGTTTGACCAAAATGATGACCAGATTACCAAACTGATCAACAAAAGGGATCATCTCGTCTGGTGTAGGAGAATTTCCCAATGGACACTCACTTACGACACTTCCGGGAAGCCAAGCCACTATTAGCATGAACGGCCACCTCAGGCAGCAGAACCTTTCACACCCATCAAGACGGAGAGGCTCAATCACTTGCTGATGACGACGATTGATTGACGAAAGAAAGCAAGTAGTCTTCTATGAGGAACGGTTAACAAACCGTGAAACTGTCCATTAGGAGACTTCCCTATCAAAAACAGGAAGAATCTGTTTTCTTATTTTATCTGTGCTATGATAATGGGTTACTTAACTATCTGTTTTGAGTCATTCTCGCCAATAATTCTTGCTAATAATTATGGTGTGCTTCATTCTGTTAAACACGATCTTTTATGGATCTCCTGTAATTAAATCTATCTATCTATCTATCTATCTATCTATCTATCTATCTATCTATCTATCTATCTATCTATCTATCTATCTATCTATCTATTATTTGCATGTGTGTGTGTGTGTGCGTGCGTGCGTGCGTGCGTGCGTGCGTGCGTGTGTGTGTGTGTGTGTGTGTGTGTGTGTGTGTGTGTGTGTGTGTAATATAGTATACAATATGATGCAGCACATCATGCACATTATAATCTACAGTTAATGTGGAATATAAAGTTACAGTACAACATTATGTGTTGTTCTTGTACTGTATAATGCAGTATACGATATTTTGTATATTTTAACGAATATTGTACAGTATAATGTATTATCTTGCGTACAATATATTACAAATTAGAATGAAAAAATTGATCAGCCTAAACTGGGGTATAATATATTGTATATTTTACCTATTGATATAGATTGCAATATCGTTTATTATGTGTAATGTACAGTATGAAGTAGAATATAATTATAATTATATATATATAAGCAATTATGCAGATAAGCAAATTAGATATATTAAATATAACAGTTTGTATATGAAATACAAAATATATCTGTATGTATACATGCAAAATGAGAGAAAGCAAAAAATGGAGACTTTCAGACGATGAATATTTAAGTATAAATATATTGATATTTACTTTAATAAATCCAACTTACACAGAGTACAAATGACAGAGAAAATCGAAGGGGTGGAGGAAAGGTGTTGTAAGTCCAACCGCTGTTTCTGGGCGCTCGGAAATCCATCATAATGTTGGCAGATGTAGTTCATCACAATATGCGGTCGTAATGGAAGCAAACAATACTGAATAAGACAAGCCTCTATCATCAGGGTAAAAAAGATCTTATATTTCAGATCTTAATGCAGAGAAATTCAAAGATGGCATGATTAAATGTAGAGAGCTAGCTGTATTAGAGAGGGTGCTGAGGTATTAAGATAGGGAATGGTGAGAGGAGAAAAGAGAGCTAGTTCAGGAAGAGGGAAGGGGTCAATAATGTGGATATTAAGGAGGTGGTAGTAGAGATGGAGAGTTGGAAAATGAATGGAATGGGTAGGATAGATAGTAATTGAAGGGTGGTCAGTTGTTGAATTTGTGTATAGGTATTAAAGTTTAGGGATAATAGCTCGGGAGTAATTGGAAGTTGAGATAGTGAGAAAAGGAATGGCAATTATTTCATAGGAGGAAAAGTGTATAATTCAGTGGCAGAGAGAGAGATTACTGAGGTATGTAGAAAGGTATGAGAGTAGAGAGAGATGGACAGTGTGTGTGTGTGTGTGTGTGCTCAAGATAGCAGTTGTTAGTACAATAATGAATGTGTGTTGGTAATGGAGGGTGAGTACTGAGGTATGCAGATGTGTATGAAATTGAATAGAGGGAGGTGAATAGAGAGGGGGAGCACTTGATAGGTTAGTATTTAATTAACTGGAGTAGTTTCAAGTGTTTTTGGTTGAGAAGGAGAAATGAGAGAACAGGAAAAGAGTATCACTTGTGAGGATGAGAAGGCTGTGAGGGAGGTGGGATGGGTAAGAGGAATTTGCAAAGGTAATCATGAGAAGGAATAATTTAGTAGGAATGATGATGTTAGTGGAAGGGGTAAGTCGCTAGGCCAACCTATTTGTACCTCAAGGTTAGTTATAATTAAGGATAATTATAGTTATGGGATTACATAGATTTAATAAAATGTGCAAATGATGAGTAGGACCTGTGTTTGCAAAAGAGTATTACATCTGTGAATCTATTAAGTAATGAGGGGTTGTGGTTCCGAAGGATGGTTAGTGATTCCCCTAAACCTAATTTGCAAATACCGATGCTTGCATTATATGGGAAGCCTCACATACGATGAATCAGGATAGGGTATAGGGGAACATTTGGGGGTTTTGAGATTGTGTATATAAGTTGCTAAGGAGGTAGATAATTTAGAATTTGGATTGAAGAAAGAGTTCATGTGTGCACGGTAGCAGTGATATCAACAGTGCCACTGACATAGACTCTTGCTTGGTGGAAGCATGGTGTTATAACACGACACTCGTAGACTACATTTTTGCGCAGGGTTGAGACACCCGATAATTGCAAGTTTTCTTACCTGCTATACGGCTGGAGTTTACCGCTGGAGAGGTCCAGTTCCTATGCAAAGGAAATGGAGGTATAACTAGTATCAGTATTGGATTGGGAGGGGCATCACCGCTAGTATATGTGGTCGTATGAGGAGTATAGTGGGAAGATGCCTAGAGCCTGTTATTGGTAAGTCGAGAATGATCACTAAGGGTTGTATTATTTCCACTAGGTGGGTTAAGGTGGGGCGCAGTGGGACAGATTGTAGGCTGTAAGGACTAGCATTGTAGTTTGTGTCTATTAGAGGAGGCAATTATGGACCCCAAATTAGGTGTAGCAGAACAGGAGATTTTATACAGACGATTTATTGAAGACAGGGTAATATTTATGCTATGGTGGGAAGTTAGAGTTTAGGAAAAGTTTGGGTAGAGATTTAACTTTGAGGGAGAAAGGTGATGCGAGTCATAAGCTCTCCCGCTTCCTGCCTTTAGAATGTTTAGAGCATGTAGTTATAATGGGTGGGTCTAGATAGGGAGGCTTGTAGCTATAAATTCGAGGTGGCCAATGGGACTGTTGAGTGCGATGCGTAGCAGGTTTTTTTTTGAGTGTTGATGAATTGTTTTTGAGTGTTGATGAATTGTTTTTGAGTGTTGATGAATTGTTTTTGAGTGGAAGAAAGATAAGTAGATTCGAGGTTAGTATTAGGAAAGAGATATGCAATTTTTGTTTTAAGCTTAGTGTTGGGGATATACGAGATCTTTTCACGGAAACCACTTATCTGGAGAGCCTGATTATAATATGGCACATAATTGTTAAAAAATTCTTCATTAGCAGATAAGTTAGAGATTAGGATAGAAATGCCTGTGACTATACTATTAAGGGTAAAACTAGGGTAATTTGATAGGACGTTGATATACTGTAATGATTGATTGGGTTTATGTAAAGGGTGATATAAATTTATATTTAAGTCCAGAGTAACGTCTAAGAGATTGGCCATTTTAGTGTCGTTTTCGGATGAGATACTTAGGATATAATAAAAAAAAATTATATAGAGCTTTCTTGGTGCGTTCAAAAGAAGGTCGAAATAATCTAGTTGCTGTAAGGTGCGCATCATCCCTGTAGAGCCCTCCGGAGAGGTTGGGGGAAGGCTTGTTTAATTTGAGAAAGAAGGAATAGGGCAACTATGTCAGTAACCTGGGCTGAGTTAGAAGAGCCCATGGTTATATCAAAGAAATCTATAGATAAGTCGTTATTATCTTTAAATTGCATTAGTGTTTTCCTAGCAGCCAGAAGATGTCAATATCAGATTGACAGATAGATGCGTACTCTCAAGTGAAAATTTAGGTTTTATTTAAGAGAATTGGCGATATGGAAGAATAGTAATTAGAGATGTCAAACTGAAGGAAATGGGTGTGCTGCTTATCAGGAAGAGAGTAGAACCAGGCGATGACGTCACCAATACAATTCCAAAGCGGAAGCATAACCTTAGTCCTAACTAGGGGTAGAATTCGGTCGATAAAGCATTTACTAATTCGACCCAAGCCTGATTTAGTGGCGCAGATCAGTCTAATAGAAAGATTAGTGAAGAAGTTGGGTTTGCGGTCTTTCAGAGTGAAGTGTGTGTGTGTGTGCGCGCGCGCGCAGGGGTGGGGGAGTTAGGTGTGTACACTTCAGTTCTATCTAATAAACCTAGATCTGCGATGATCTTACAGTGGATGCTATTAATGCCCTTAAGTGTGTTCGCACGTGTATGTTTATAGTTTACGTTAAACTCCTTTTGATATATGGTTGTAAACTACAATGCCAGTCCTTAGAACCCCAAATCTGTGCCACTGCACCCCGTCTTAACCCACCTAATAGCAATAATACAACCCTTAGTAATCCCTCTCGACTCAATAATAACAGACTCAAGGCATCTTCCCACAATACTGCCCATATGACCACATATACTACCTGTAATACCCCCTCCCAATCCAATACTGATACCGATTATACCTCCAGTTCTTCTTTACTGATATCGGATCATAGGAACTTGACCTCCCCAGCTGTAGAGCAGGTAAGAAAACTTATAATTGTCGGGTGTATATATAATGTAACATGAAGTATGGATTATCATACTGTATTGAATATAATTGAACGTATTGTAAAATGTATTGCAACAGGTACTGCAATAAGAATTCTAGTAGGCATGAATTTCTAGTAAAGTGCAGTTTCAACGACATTATATGCTTGCTCTGGTAAGTAACCTCCTCCAGCGATTATTTTTTTCGGTTGCTCAGGATAATTAGTAGCAACCTTTGTATGAGTATTGGCAATTTCACTATCAAATTTTATGCTGTGCAAATTCAAACGCTTCTTAAACCTTTCAAAGCAGCCTTTATAATCCAAGATGTCGTGAAAGAAGCCATCAAAGCGTAATGCGAAAAGGAATCGTGAAAGGATTGCAATGGATATTAAACTTGTGTTAAAAGTAATCGTAAAAGGATTAACTTGTTGAGTTAAAAAAGCTTCCTGCGAGAGAAAACAACTGCTGGTTGTTTGAGTATGCCCTCTCTTCCAAAGTGAATGAGCTCAAATTTTTCTTTGTTCAATTGCATATTGTTTTTTTGTGCCCACTGGGTTACTGCGCATAGGTCCGATTGAAGCATTGTTCGATCATATGCTCCCTTAATGACTTTCTGGAGCTTAGAATCATCTGAAAATATTTTTATGGTGCTATGTTCAATTAAATCTGCAATGTCATTGATATAGAGAATAAAAAGAAGTGGACCCAGCACAGTACCCTGCGGGACTCCGCTGATGACTTTTGCTGGTCTTGAATGGATGCCATCAACCACAACATGCTGGGTCCTGTTTGTTAGGAAATACATAATCCATTGAAGTAGCTTTCCACCGACTCCTGCGTTGGATAGTTTCTTTAACAGTATATTGTGACCGACTCTATCAAAGACCTTGCTGAAATCAAGGTATATGATATCCGCGTTGGAGCCCTCACTTAGTGCATTCAAGGTGTCATCAAAATGGTGGAGGAGCTGTGTTAGACAGTCCCTCCCACCACGAAAGCCATGCTAGTTGCAATTTAGGAGATGATTTTGTTCTAGGAAGGCTGTTATTCTAGGTGAGTGAGATTGGACGGTAGTTTACAGGGAGCGATTTAACCCCCTTTTTAAAGATAGGAACGACTGACTGGGAGAGAAGGTTTTGAGGGATAAAACCAGCATCCAGTGATTTCCTCCAGAGATTTGCAAGAGGAGGTGCAAGTTGCTGTCTGCATTCCTTCAGCGCTCTAGCAGGGAACCTGTCCGGACCCACTGCTAAATCAGGTTTGATTTCTTTTATTGCTGCTAGGATATCAGTGGCGTCGAAGGTTATGTCGGAAAGGACATGTTGATGATTCACAGAACCAAAGCTGCTTGAGTCAAGTGAATCAGGATCACTGAAGACAAAGCAGTATTGACTTTGCAGGATCTCAGTCATATCTTTGGCATCACTGTGTTTGTTGTGGTATTGGAGGAAGCAAGGGTGAAGGACCAGTCCACTTGCGATAAGTCTTGAATGATCGCACTCCAGTTTGACTTGTGTAAATTCATGCTATCAAATGTGTGCACTGGAGTTAGTGATTTATGCCAAATTTTTGGATGTTGAAGATTGAGGTTACAAAGTACTATGTCATGATCGGAGAAGAGGGTTCTTTCCACTGTGATGTTATGAATAGTGTTAGCATGGTTGCTTAGCACTAGGTCTGAGACACTTTGGCTATTTCTGGTTGGTTCATGGACGAGTTGTGACAGCAAAAAATTATCCATAAATTTAAAAAGTAACTCCACTGCTGCTTTGTCTGAGCTTGAGGTGAAGGTTCCTGGTCTAACAATATTAGTGGACCAGTCTACAGAGGATAGGTTGAAGTCACCCATCATCAGAATATTTCCTGGGTTACATTGCAGGAGGAAAGATTTGATCTTCTCGCGGCACTCTTGGAAATAGTTGAAGGGTGCTTGTGGGGTCTGTAGAGCCCAATTACAGACAGGTCTTTACCCTTGCTGTGTCTGTCTGTCTATTGCCTGTCTGTCTGTTGCCTGTCTGTATGTTGCCTGTCTGTCTGTCTGTCTGTCGGTGTCTATCTATCTATCTATCTATCTATCTATCTATCTATCTATCTATCTATCTATCTATCTATCTATCTATCTATCTATCATGTACAAAATAGAAGTAAGATGGCGAAGAATGAATATAACAGAATTTGATTATTAGTCACAAATGTTTCTGTACCCCTCCGTCTCTAACACCGCTGTACCTAATTGATTCCACATGAAAAGTTATGCAATATGTGTGGCTGATTATATCAGAGTAGCCCTTCATTATATTAACATCGCCGTGCGTATTTTCACTCAAGCGCGCTCCCCCCACACATAACAACAACAACAACAGCAACAACACCAACAGCAACATCAACAACAACACAAATAAAATCTAACGAAGTAAGCTTGGAAGTACACAGCTGCCAGTTTATGTCACACACATGAAATCCCTATCTCTTATGATCTTTATCCTTTCTTTGTCTACTTAGCTTTTCTTGGTAGAATTCTTTCATTTTGTTCATGCCAAAAACTTTGCATCGCAAATTAGCAACATGCTCAGCTTATGTACGCAGATATTTGATAAATACATCGATAGGCTAATAAGACATACATACATGCATACATACATAGATACATACACACATACATATATGCTCAATGCGCAAGCTGTTTGTACTGTATATTATCTGTATATATATATATATATATATATATATATATGTGTGATCGATTGATATATGAATATATGCAGTGATATAATATATGCATATATACATACATACATGCATACATTCATTTATACAACTATCCATACATACACACGCGCGCACGCGCAAAAATATATGCATGCATTACTCAGATACATAAAAACAAACATATATGCACAATGCCTTCACATATACGCTTATATGCGTATATATATGTATATATATATATATATATATGCATGTATCTATCTAGCTATATATGTATATATCTGCATGGATATACATATATATATACATACACACATACACACATGAGTGAACACACGCATCCATATGTATATAAGCATGTAGAAATTAAGTGAGGTCACACACCCATATATGTGTATACATGTACACACACACACACACACACATACACACACACACATACACACACACACACTCACACACACACACATGCAGTAGATATGTCAATAAACAACAACTGGAACTGGACTGATGTAGTTATGAGTAAATGGAAGGATATACAAGAATATTGAAAAGAACGGAAATAAAAAGGAATAAGACATGAGAAAATGAAGATTAAATAGAAGCAAAAGAAGAGGACGACGACGACGACGACGACGACGACGACGACGACGACGACGACGACGACGACGACGAAGAAGAAGAAGAAGAAGTAGACAATGACGATGATGATGATGATGGAGGTGGTGGTTGTAATGATAGTGGTGATAATGATGATGATGATGAAGCAGAATAAGAAAAAGAGGAGGGAGAACATGAAGTAAAAGAAGCATAAGATGATGATGATGATAATGATGATGATGATGATTATACCGATGAAAAAAAAAGAAGTAGAAGTGGGGCTAGAAAAGATAAGAAGAAGAATATGAAGCACAAGGAGAAAAAGAAAGAGAGAAGTAGTAGGAGGAAAAAATGATAAAGAATGTGAAGAATAAGGAGGAGAAGAAGAGAAAAATATAAAGAAGTAAAAGAAGAAAAGCAGAAAAAGAAAACGAGATGGGAGAAAAAAAAAGACGACGCGAAAGAAGATGAAGAAGAAAAAAAATAAGAAGAGAAGAAGAATTGTTATAATAAGAAAACAATGAAGGATGAGAATAAAAAGTACGTTCGAAGGTGACAATGTTCAGATTTATATTATGGAAGACTGTAGAGGAGGGCGGCAACATTGAGCGCTTGTTACTTCTGTCGTCAAATAGAAACAGAATATTTTCCTTTATCAGTGAATAATAATACGAAAGCAGATATTGTCAATCAGGAATTACATTGCTGGCATACACATGCATTCATGCATACATGAGTATATATATCCACACATTGATACGCATATATATTTATACAATTGCATATACACATATATCTAAATAGATATACTGAAAGGCCCGCATACACATACAATCATACATATAAAGGTAAATACTTTGTGTGTTTCTGTGAAAACTTACAAATGCATACAAAAGCACACAAGTACCTCTCTCACATTCCCTTTCCATCTATCCATGTATCTATCTATCTATCTATCTATCTATCTATCTATCTATCTATCTATCTGTATGTATGTATATATATGCATATACACACATACATACATATTTACATACACACACATATACATATGTATAAGTATACACACACATGTGTATATATATGTGTATAGGTGTATATATGCACATGCATATTATATATACATGCATACACAGAAACACACGCACACGCATACACGTATATTTATTCATAGATTGTTATATATTCATTCAAAAAAACCTCTTCAATATAATCACACCAATTACAGATAAAGTAGCGAATACCATGACGGAATCTGGCTCGCATTCATACACAGTGACTTCTAGACTTATATAGCTTACATGCCAACATGTCTGTATACATACATACATACATACATACATACACACATACATACGTACATACAAACATACATACATACACACATGCATGCATACATACATATACACACGCAAATACATACACATAGATAAAAGACGCGCGGAGTTAATAAACTAGCGGGGCAGTCATTGCAAAGCTACTGTTGCAAAATAGGCATCGCTGCGGAAATGTTAAAACAAACCACTAGAATAGACGAATGGCACTGATAGTACTATCGCCTATCTTTAGAGATTATTCATATATAACTGCTGCCTCATTTCTCTAGCTTCTACTTATTTCTCAGCTTACCGTTAATCAACGTTACTCATCTGTATCATCATCCCATTGCTGCCGCCGTTGCTGCTGTCATCACCATAATCATTTTCGTCATTAGCAGTTCTAATCTCGTCCGGGGTCAACCTTGCCTTCCAATTTCTCCCCTTCTTCACTTCATAGCGCTCTGATCTATTTGGTCTGTTGGGATCATGAGGCGGTCTGAATTACAGGAAATCGAGAGAATAATTATATACTGAATTTCTTTGTTCTACATATCTCTTCTATATATTTGAATTTGTCAGTAATAGTTTAAATGGGGTAGAAATTTTGCTATAAACATTCTTCGAGTTGATGGTTGGGATTGAAAAAGCAAAGTATCATATCAAAATTGTATAGCATGAGCTGATAACTAAGTAGGTCGGCTGACAATCTCCCTACCCTTTATTCTAGTCAAATATTGTTAGCTTTAACTATCATGTATATATCCCTTAAAATGAGGACGCATGGCCTAGTGGTTAGGGTGTTGCACTCACGATTGCGAGGTCGTTGTTACAGTTCTTAAACCGGGTGGTGCGTTGTGTTCTTGAGCAGAAACACTTCATCTCCCGTTGCTTTGCGATCACTTCGACACCTGACGCGTGGTACACCGTGCACCTCTTCAGGCAATGTCAATTCGACGCAGGGAGTCGGGTAATGTACAGCACTTACATTTGATCACTATAAATAAATCAATCGTGCAGGTCGTTCGGCAAAATCTGAACGCTCATACGGCATTTTCGATGGGAGAGACCATCAAAACGTTCTCTATTCTAAGCAGTATGGTATATCTTTCACACACACACACACACACACACACACACACACACACACACACACACACACACACACACACACACACACACGCACACACACACACACACACACACACGCACACACACGTGTGTGTGTATGTATGTATGCATATTATATATGTGTGAGTCTTTGTGTTTGTATTTGCACTGGACCAATCTCTGCAAGGGAGAGACCATCAAAACGTTCTCTATTCTAAGCAGTATGGTATATCTTTCACACACACACACACACACACACACACACACACACACACACACACACACACACACACACACACACACACACACACGCACACACACACACACACACACACACGCACACACACGTGTGTGTGTATGTATGTATGCATATTATATATGTGTGAGTCTTTGTGTTTGTATTTGCACTGGACCAATCTCTGCAAGGCCATCCATGCAGTTCCAGATCTTTGCAACTCTAAAACAGTGCACTTATCTCACTTGGACCAATGTCACAAAGATAGCCAAACTGAAGACTGAAAATGGTAAGTGAATAAAGGTCAAAAAAGAACATCTATAACACTATACGCTGATGATATTCCAGCAAAATCCGATTTGGAACAAGCTTTACTTTCATTTGTTATGCTTACCGAATTAGAGGAAAAATCTTTAGAGGAAGACTCTTCAGAAGAAGATCTCGTGGAAGCAACCAACGTCCTGCCAAACGGTGAAACACATACAGAGAACAACATAACTGCGTAAATCTTGAACAACATAACTGCGTAAAGAAGTTCTGTCACACCTGCACAGTTTACTACTTAATTGCTGGCAGCATGAAGAAAGCATGGAACCAATCAATGATGCATTCTTTCTCCTACCCTTTTCGGAATATATTTTACTACTTCATCATGCATTCAGAAGAAGTGAACACACTTTCAGAGGACGTGAAGATGGAATTTACGTTAAGACTAGTCCCACAGCGAAGTAGCATTCCAGAGATTGATGGATAGTCTCATCAGAACTTGATATCTTTTCACGTTAGCCATTAGCGTCAAAAAAGACAGTGGTAATAGGCCGAGGAACAGACTCATCTCCAGTTATCAAACTGAATGGAAATACTCTGAATATTGTTGGGAAGCTTGTTTACTTGGGATCCACAATATGCAGTAGGCTAACTCTTGGCAAAGCTGCATGAGTACTCGCGTGGGAAAATGACACGCCTAAAACAAAGACTAAGATTTTGATCTACAAGACATGTGTCGTCTTAACTCTTCTTAATGGATGTGAGACATTGATGATATATTTAAGTCAAGAAAGAAATCTGAACAGCTTCCATTAGCGCTGTTTGAGGAAAATTCTTAGCATGAGAAAGCAAGACAAAATTTCCGCCACACATGTACTCTGGAGAGCAGAGGTTCTATCACTCCATCTCATGCTTAGATCCAGACGACTTAGATGGCTAGGGAATGTTACACGAATCTGCAAGCAAGTGTTGTATGGAGAACTTGCAAATGGAAAGAAGCTTAGGACACTCAGAAATGCGCTTTAAGGACTAATCTGAAACAACACTCAGAGAGTCCTCAATCAATAAAGTAAAATGAGAAGAATCAGCAAAGGACCACAAGTAGTGAAACGCTGTGCACAGATGTGCCAAAGCTAATGAAGATATCTGCATTCAACATGCTGAGGAGACAAGACAAAGACGTTAAGTGCATAATAGTGGTGGACACTTCAGCCTCAACATTGCTCTACTACAGCTACTGTCACAAATCATGTAGAATTTATGAGCCACGAAAGGCGCTGTTGAGAAAGAAGTTACGCGAAGAACATTATTTACGTTATTTACATTTGACGGATATTTGTCTTCATCTTGTTTGTTGTTAACACAACGTTTCGGCTGATATACCCCCCAAGTCTTCATCAGGTGTCTTGAGGAAATTTCGAACCTGGGTTCTCATTCCTAAGGTATTTTTCGATGTTATTATTATTATTATTATTATTATTATTATTATTATTATTATTATTATTATTATTATTGTTATTTTATGTTTGACTTTTGCTTTGCATTTGTACAAGCTGGATCCAAGTCTCACCCAGAGACCTCAAGAGACAACAAGTTAGAAGTTCATGTAGGTGTTATGCCTAGGGTACCATATATTTGGATTTGTACATAGTGTTGTTCTAGAGAATGTTTAAGAAACCATAAGAAAATTATGTTTGTTTTAAAATTTGAGATCACATAGACAGTATTTTACGTAGGATATGGATAGTTTCCATGAGCACTATCTTTTGAACTTCAGCCATTTTGGGGTTTCCTGGTATCTGAGCTAGGTTGTAATCAGACCGTTTCGCTGTCATTCCCAGGGCACCTATGACAATAGGTATTGTTTTAGTCTTCAGGTTCCACATTTTGCTAATTTCTATTTCAAGATCTTTATATTTGCTCAGTTTTTGGTAGGTCTTGACAGATACGTTTATATCGATTGGGACAGTCATATCAATGAGGAGGCATGATTTTTGTCTGAAGTCTTTCAGTATGATGTCTGGCCTATTTGCATCTATCTTTCTGTCAGTTTGAATGGTGAAGTTCCAGAGGAGTGCGATGTGATCATTTTCAAGTATTGGGGGTGGTTTGTGTTCCCACCAGTTTTTATCATGGGGCTATTATTATTATTATTATTATTATTATTATTATTATTATTATTATTATTATTATTATCATTATCATTATCATTATCATTATTATTATTATTATTATTATTATTATTATTATTATTATTGTTCAGTAGTTTTATTTTTATAACGTGCTTTCACTTCATTACCGAGCGCAGCTCTGTGCGCCTTGGGTATGTGCTGTGGTTTGCTGTGATGCTCTTATGGTTACTGTATTGAAAGTGTTTTGCGTAGGATGTGTGCAGTGCCTAGTAGTGCAATTTTTTGTATGTTATATATATTTGTAAGTCCTGGTGTTTTTGTTATGTATTTGTCTGAATATTTCTTTTATTATACCTAAGGCATTCGAGTTACCAGTGAACATATTGTGCAGCTCTATCATGCATGTTGAGATACTCTGTAGGTGCAAGAAGACTGCACATGGAGACAACATGATCAATGGTCTAATTTTGTTGTTGACATACACGACATATTGGGGAGCTGCCGTTCTTTAATATGTTGGTCTGGTAGTTTCTTGTAGGTAGGCATTTATCTTGGGCTGCTATGATACCCCCCCCCCTGTTTCTGATTTTAAGCCAGAAGGGGCTTTGTCAACATCGACATTATTCGCTCACTTTGGGTATCTGCCATTGAGAGGATTTTGTTGCCATTTATCAGTCAGAATATCTAAGGCAGCAGTTTTAGCACGGATTTCCATACGCTTAGCTTTTTCTGCGCTTGTTTCTAGTAGTCTAATTCTGGAATTTGTTGTATTTGGAATTCACTTAGATATTCCTTTGCCTGTTTTGTTACTGAGTATGATGCTTTCTTTGTTTTCATGTTTTGAGACAAGTTTTCACATCCAGTCCTCAGAGTTTTTCAGGTAGGTGTCTAGGCCAATTGTGGCAATCTTCATTGTTAATGCCAGTTGTAAAAGTCCACGGCCTCCCACTTTTCTTGGCAGATAAAGTCGTTCTATATCTGCCTTAGGGTGGTGCATTCTATTCATTGTCAACAGTTTTCGTATTTTTCTGTCAAGATTACATATTTCAGTAATTGACCAATCAATGATATTGAAACTGTAAGTCACGAGTGGTATGGCTAAAGCACTGATTGCTTCGATCCTGTTTTTGCATTCAGCTCTATCTTCAGTATTGCTCTCATCCTGCGATAACATTCTCTTCTGATCTTTTCCCTCATCACTGCAAGTTTGATTCCGTCCCCTTCAATTACCCCTAGGTATTTGTAGCTCTCCGCTGGTTCTAACTCCTTTATGACATTCTGCTGGTCAAGGTTAACGTTAAATATTTCTGTCAATTTTCTTTTGATAAAGGTAGTTTTTGCACATTTATCGAGGTCAAATTGCATCCCGATGTCATCACTGAATTATTTAACAATCGCTAGTAAGCCCTTGAGTTGTTGGTCATATTTTTGCAAATAGCTTTAAATCATCCATGTAAATGAGATGATTTATATTTTTATCAAACATTTTATAACCGTACTGTGCATCATTGAGCAATTTTGAGAGAGGTATAAAGGCTACACAAAAGAGGAGTGGTGATAGAGAGTCACCCTGGAAAATTCCACATGAAATTCTTACATCTCCAGCATTTAGAGATTCATTGTCACTGTTCAAAGTCAGTGTGCTTCTCCATGATCTCATACTTACAGACAAAAAATTTCGCAGTGTAGGAGCTATTTCATACATTTCCAGACATTTCTTAATCCAGCTATGTGATAGGCTATCAAAAACTTTTTTATAGTCTATCCAGGCTATTGACAAGTATTTGTGACTATCTTCTAAGATCATGTTATTGATGAGTAACTGATCTTTACAACCATAAGATCCACGTTTACATCCTTTTTGCTCATTAGGGAATATGCTACTTTCTATTAAAAAATATAGGTATATTCAGTCAGGATAGATGTTAGCGTTTTATACATTGTTGTTAAGCAGGTTATGGGTCGATAATCTTTTGGTTCATTTGTTTTTCATTTTTTGGAAGTAGGAATGTTAAACCATTAACTAGCCAAGAGGGGATCATACTAGAATGCTGCAAAACATGGTTGTAAAGTTTTGTTAGTAGTTCATGACTCTCTGGGAAGGCATTCAACCAAAAGTTCTGTTGGGTCAATTTCTGTGTGACTTTCTTCATCTATTTGATTTTCATCTGCCTTAGTGTTTATGGTTGGTTCAGAGAGTATTTCACTTTGCTTATCAGTTATATTAACTCTTTCAATCATTACTGCATTTTCATCAGCCCTGGGCTGGTCTATAATTATTTCCTCTGTAGTATCTTCCTTAGCTGCAGCTTCATTCTTTTTATCTCTTACTGCTTGTTTAATTTGATCAATCTCTACTTCAGTTAGTAATTTTTTTTCATAATGTTTCTTCTGACGTTGGCAAGTTTGTTACTGTCTATGTAGTGTCTTACTTCAAGGTGTTTCTGTCTCCAGTTTAAGTAAGTTTGTACAGTATTAGATTTATTTGTGAGGAAATATATGGCATGGTAGAAGGCCGTAAGAACTTCTTAATTATCTTCTCTAGACCATTTTCATTCTTTTTCTTTTGGTTGTTTCATGACGAGCATGGATAGCCATCTGTTGGAATATTCCGGTTGTGGGGTACTTCCAGCTCCTGTGTTTCGGGAAGATTTGAACCAATAGCTGATTTTTTGTCTCGAATCTGGCTTCTCATTCGAGTACGTGGCCTTTTGTTATCCGGTCGATGATAATTCCGGTTTGTATTTTGCTTTGTTAACAGTGGGGCATGACGAGCTTCGACGTTGGCATTAGGGGACGGATCTGTCTGTTTAGGGTTAATTTTTTGAGACAACAATATCTCCGAGTTCTCTGCATGTAAACATTGCTCGTAATGTAGCTTCTTAAGACTAACAGATCTATATCGAGTACGTGGCCCTTTGTGATCCGGTCGACGACCAATCTGGTTTGTAATTTGCTTTGTTATCATTGAGGCATGACGAGCTTCGACGTTGACGTTAGGGGACGGATTTGTGTGTTTAGGGTAAATTTTCTTGAGACAACACCGTCACCGAGTTCTCTGCATGTAAACATTGCTCGTACCGTAGCTTCTTAAGACTAACGGATTTGCATTCATCTGTATTTTTTTTTGTTGATAGGTTTATCTCCGAGCATAGTTTTTTGTGGTGTTTTAAAACTTATGAATAGTTCACTCTGTGTTAGTTCGAAAAATAAAAAAAAATGAAAAAGAAAAAGTTTTGTTTTTGGTTTTTGCTTCGTCTGTGACAAGTGTTTTCATATACGTTAATGTGTGTTCTGTAAATTTCACGTAGTTGTGTAAACATTGAGATGTATGTGTAGTCCTATGGGAATCAAAATGTATTTATGATTGTGTAGACATTCGAGTGCATGCGTAATTACTCAGTTTATGTACTTACTGTTTTGTTCCATTTACATTTTATAATTTGTAAACTTTCCGGTGTTGACTTCATGTGTGTGTTTCACACATGTCTCACTGAGACATCGTGTAGCGGAGAAACTGTGCTTTGTATGGCAGTAAAATTTCGTGTTTTTAAAAAATTATTTTCGTTAAAAGACCGCTTCCTTCATGTCTTCCACAGGTTCCTTTATTTAATGCCATCGATGTTATTGGATTAGATTTGTTTCTGAATGTGTAGCGCGTCCATGTTGTTGTTGTTGTTGTTGTTGTTATTATTATTATCATTAGTGCATATGGCGTAGGTTATGAGCGCGGGCTACTAACCCCAAGATTCCGAGTTCGATTCCAGGCAGTGACCAGAATAATGATAATGATGATGATGATGATGATGATGATGATGATCATAATAATAATAATAATAATAATAATAAATGCCCGGATGTTGTACCAGGCAGTGGCTCTCATGGCTTCTTAATTGATTAGAAGTGTTATCATCTACATTGTTTTGTTTTGGTATAAAAGATGGGCTACAGCAAATTTTCTGCTTAATACCACAGATTTGCTTGTCAGTTGTTTGACCTTAACCAGTTGAGCATGTCCCTTGGTGGCTGGCGATTCCCTCCGAACACATTGCGTATATAGTCACCGCATACAACAGTGTTAAGTTATTGGATACACCAGTTTACATGTTAGACACATTCCTGGGACAGGTATGTAGACATCAAAGTTTTGTAGGTATGTACTTCTTCGTTATGGAAACGCAATATACTATAAGGTATACTAAATGTTTTCATAAGTCAGTACTTCGTTCTGTTGCATCAGAAGTGCTCTATATAAGCAATGAGTTCGGAGGGAATAGTGGGTTAAATGAGTGCTAAAGAAGAGGCAACAAACCCTGGAATAAGGTATGTACACTCATTACCCACTTTTGTCTTCGATCACATTGTCTGTTTATACCCGATGTCTCGATACGAAACGTAGGAAAAATCAATGCTGATACAGGTCAGTGGACAGATAGAAAGGTGTGCCAAGAATATTAATCCTAATTTCCTAATTTTTCCCTTCTATCAATGTTCACAGAACACCTCAATACAACAAAGAATGAATAAAGAGGCAACTTTCATCAATAAATATCTTCCACGACTAAATATGAACACGTAACATAATTTAGAACACTACTAACCTTCCATTTAATACCACCAACCCCCATACTTCCCATACACCATTCACATTACAGATCTAGATCTACCCTAATTGCACCAAATCCAGAACTACTTACCTCCCTTACACATAATCCTTTTACTCAGGGACTAGTAGACCTAACACCGTTCAGTATTCGGTGTGCATTCAAAGCAATGATTAGTAACTTTACGAAACCGGTATGCTTTTGAATCTCTTTAACAACTCACAATAATGACTTTTATTACTTTTATTCCTACCTCAGTTCATCTAATTGTATATACCTATCGTTATTTTCATAAAAAGCCTTTACTTTTTTTGATTTCCAATGTGCATTTTCGCTTATTTTTCTTCTTACTTCCCCCCCATATATATATATATATATATATATATATATATATATATATATATATATATATATATATATATATATATATATATATATATATATATATATATATATATATATGCGCATATGTGTGTGTATATATATAATGTATGTATATATAAAGAAAGAGAGGAAGAGGGAGAGAGGAGAGAGACGTGGATGGAAAGAGGTATAAAGAGAAGAAAGATGTAGATGATACTTATTTCTTTAACACATCTCAGGTACCCCCATTTGAAAATATATATTATAGTACTGAATAAACAAGGCAAAACTAATGTTAGTTTTAATCATTTTATTCAGAATGTCATTGAATTTTATTTTGAATTTTATTTTTTCTTAGCATTGTTGTAAACCGCACAATTTTTATTTATTTACTTTGGTCATTGAATTTTAAGATAAGAAGTGTGGTAGGGGGTCTGTTCTCTATAATCAACACCAAACACCACATAACTATTATGCAGTTCTTCCACATAGCTTATTGCTGCTTTCTCAGAATCGGTAGAGTGTCTGAGAATTGCTTTGTGCAACATAGTTATAGCACTTTATATTGACCATTCCAATCACATCTCTGACAAGCGGCTTCAAATATCTGGAAACGAATATAAAAACTAAATCGAACCTTATGTATACAGAAAGCATATCGATCAAGGGATCACACAAAATCGAATGTAAGTATTTATTGTATATTTCAGAATTTTTGAAAGTCAGTTTATTACTTATGCTCACGGTTTCGTGAATGTTTCAAGCAAGCACCGAATGTTTGGCCGTTTTGTATATATGAAGAAACTTGTTGGCAAATTAATATTAATTATGACTATTTGTACAAAGACTGGAATGCATGCTATTTTTTCTATAAATAGTTAAATTAAATGAAATTGAAATATAATTTGACACGAATGCAAAGAATGAAAATATACAAAAGGAAAAGGAAACAAAAAATATCTATTCTGAGATGTATTTAGTAATGAAGATTTATTAAAATCATATTAAGTGACAGATATGTGCAACATGCTTCGTCAGAAGAAGCCCAACTAGAACAATAGAAGACAATCACAAACAGACAGAAAAACATACACGAAAATACATAAAATATTTATAAACAGCATATCTATCTATCTATCTATCTATCTCTATGGACGGACGGTAGACGTGTCGGTAGACGTGTCGGCTCTGTAAGTTTTGCCTTTTTCATGTTTTAAAAAGTTTGTTTGTAAAATTTATTTTATATACAAAGTTGTATAACAACTTGTAGACTCTCTGGTGCAAGTTTTTTGCGACGGAAATCTGCCCTGTGTGGCACATTTCCAGGATATAAAAACCAATTTCGGCTTTCTAGCCATTTTTTTTTTTGAGACGATGGCGTCTTGTAGCCATGAAAATTTTTGTGAAACGAACGCTGCAGTCTGCAGTGTTTCGTTCGAAAAAGAATTTCCTAGTCTTCCTTCCTCACAGTTAAAGGAGAGAATGGAGAAAAAGAAAGACTCTGCTGCTACAGCAGTCTTGCCTGCCAACGTAACCAGTGACAACAACAACAACAACAACAACAACAACAACAACAACAACAACAGGGACACAAATGTCCTTGCTAACAAAACCACTGTCCTCACCACTGATACCACCACTACCGCCACCACCACCACAACGAACTTTGCTGAGGCTTTGAAGCCTAGGAAAAGAATTTTGAATATATCGAAAGAGAAATTACTTGCATGCAAAAGCATGCTAAGTAAAAAGGACGTTACAGTCCATCTTCAAACGCCCGCGGACTTTAAGATAAACATCGAAAAAAAAACTATCATCTACAGAACCATTAATTTAAAGACAAAGACAGTGGAAAAATTCACCCAAGAAAATGTTGAGAGATGCTTAAAGCCGATTTGGTCTTACAAGACTTACATAACGAGAGGTTTGAAATTCGGAACGATAGAAGTAAGACTAGACAGCGAGCAGCGAGCGAAGGACCTCTCCACTAAGTCATTACAGCATGAGAACCTGCTCATGATCCCTACGTACCTTGGTCGTAGGGTTACGAAAATAAAAATTTCGAATGTGCCTCCTGAAATTGAGGAAGAATGGCTAGTATCTGCCATATGTCTAGGCATAGAGGAGGAGATAAACATACTAGAAGCATCTACCGTTTGCAATCAAAACTGGATTGGCCAGGAATTTCAACTCCTGGTACAAATTGATCCAGCAAACTGGGAAAAAATTCCACATAGAATCCAATTAACTGAGGATTCAATTTTTCATGTTTTCGTCGAAGGCAGAAGGCCAGTTTGCTACGTTTGTAGTAGCAAAACTCACCTTCAAAAAACATGCCCAGTAGCCCAGAAGAAAAGGCAACAACAACGGCAACAATACAAAGAAAAACAACAACAACAACAACAACCACAAGAAAAGCACAAGAAAAAAACAGCATTACTGCCTACACCGCCATATGCACAACTGGTCAAGCAGTTGTACAACGAAATGGAAAAACGCCAGCAGCCAGCAACACAGCCGAACCAAACAAAAACACCACCAGTACCACCAAGAACAGAATCAGCACCATCACCACCACCAACACCAACAACAACAACCCCACAAGAAGGGAACACGAAAAAGACTCCCACTCCACCCCCAAAAACCAAAACACCACATCCCAACTGTCACGAAACAGCACCAACACCACCAACAACAAAATCAACCCACACAAAAATAGACCCCAACACCCTTCCCCTCCCACCCTCCGATTCCTCCAACATGTCAGATGAAGATGACACAGAGGCTTGGCAAGTGGCCACGGGGGGAAGAAGAAAAAGGGGGAAAAAAGAACGGAAAAACAAACAAACAAAGCGGGGAGGTTTACCAGCCCCGAAACCAACACATCCACAGAAAACAAAAACACCAACACAAACGCACCAACACAGAACCCCACAACAAGTTTGACAGCGATAAACACAAACAGTCTAGACCTAATGAAATTCATTAGGTCAAACACTAACATAACAGATAATGACACGAAAACAAGCAATCACCCACGCACAACACCACCACAACACATTAAAATCATACATGTAACACGGAGCACATACAATACACTGAAATCTCTCTACCCGGATACAGTAGGGAGATTCCAAAAATATTCATCAAAAAAACTATACAAAAACCTTCTGAGAGAAGGTTGTGAGGCCAAGAGCCAAGAACTTTCGGACAGTAAGTAACTCTCTCTCTCTCTCCTTTCGTGTGTAAAACACAAATTTTGATAGAATCATGGTGAAGATTGGCTGTGTAAATGTACGTGGCTTGGGGTCGCCTTGGAAACAAGGGTACCTCTTAAATGACATCAAGTCACACAATTTAGATATCATAGCCATTAGTGAGACCAGACTCCATGAACCGCGGGCCCTAAAGTCCATGTTTGGCGGACAGTTTAACGTTTATTTTTCTCCCTGTCTGCCGAGGATGGGCGGTAGTGGCACGGCGGTTCTTTTTCGCAAGAGTCTGGATCTCCAAGTAAAGACGATATTTACGGACCCGGAGGGTAGACTGGTTGTCCTAGATGTGGACGGCAGCGATGGAGGCGCTTTTCGGTTGCTGGCAGTTTATGTGCCTCCTTTAACAGGTCGGTCAGACTTCTTTCGACGTCTAGAAGTATTCCTGGGAACGTCTCGTCCCTTACTTTTAGTGGGGGATTGGAATGCTACCTTGGACACGCATCTAGACTACGTGGGGAGTGACAAAACTAGAAGGGGATGTAAAGGCCTCACAGACCTGCTCAGACGCTTCCAGTTGTCTGACAGGTACCGACTCGACCACCCAAATGTGCCAACGTGGACTTGGAGCAACCGCATGGGGTCGTCGAGGTCGTATCTAGATAGGATAGTGTGCAGGACAAGAGATAGGGATAGTTTAGGATGTCCACAGTTCCACATAGTCAGCTACACGGATCACAAACTTGTGACGTGTACGCTAGACTTAGATAAGGCACATAGGCAGGGTCCCGGTTACTGGAAACTAAACGCGTCTTTCCCGTCGAGACAGGTTTTCAGAGACCGGATTAGCACGTTAGTAAAGAGGGCTTTGACGGGAGCCATCGTCAACAACAAATGGTGGTTTGCCCTCAAGAGAGCAGTAAGGGCGGAAGCAATAAGGTATAGCAGGGCACTAGCTGTAGAGAGGAACAGAGTAGAGGGGGAGCTAGTGATAAAGTTAGAAGAGGCATTGCGAAGTGGCATCGCATCCGACGTTTTAGCGGCGAGGTTGGCCCTCGACCAACACTTCAATGCTAAACACGAAGGGTGTGCTGTCAGGGCAAGAATGCGTGCTCTGAGGAATGAAGTTGTTGGAGCCGCACGAGAGGCCCGGGTGGCGGAGGCGCAGCGGGGTAACAGAGCCACCATCCGGTCTCTGGTAGACGAACAGGGGCGCGAATTGCTCGAGCCGAGCAAGATGTGCGAGGCGTTTCAGCGGCATTTTGCCCGACTGTTCGGGAGGAGTGGCGAGCGAGAAGGCAGGGTGGACTTTAGTGCCTACCTGCACAGCTTGCCACGACTCTCGGCAAGAGAGGCGGAGTGCTGCGAAGGGGTCATCACGGCGGAGGAGGTGAGGGACGCGATGGCGGGTTGCTCGACGGACAAATCTCCGGGTTTGGATGGTCTGCCCTACGAGCTTTACAACTGTATGCCAGACTTGTTTGGAGAAGTCTTGGCGGCCGTGTACTGCAAATGGCAGCAGAACGGGAGCATTCCCGGTTTTGTGAGCCGAGGAGCGGTAACGCTGCTGAAGAAAGATCCAAACAAGGGGGACGCCATAGATAACTTTAGGCCCATCACTCTGCTCAATGCAGACATGAAAATTTTGGCCAAGGTGTTAGCCAAGCGGTTGGCGCTTGTCATCGAGAAACTGGTCGGCACGGAGCAGACGTGCGCCGTGCCGGGCCGGAGCATCCATGACAACCTCCATCTGATGCGCTACATCATAGAGAGGGTAGTTAAGGAACCTGGCATGGGTGGGGCCCTGATCAATTTGGATCAATCCAAAGCTTTCGATAGGGTAGACCATCGATACTTGGAGGCCGTCCTCGAAGCGGCCGGCTTCGGTCCCGTTTTCCGCGGCTGGATGGCTGCCTTGTACACAGGCATCCGTTCGGTTGTTTGCGTCAATGGACGTCTATCGGGATCCGTCAACATTGCACGTTCGGTTCGTCAGGGATGCCCCCTGTCGCCGCTCCTGTACGTATTGACTCTCGAGCCACTACTGCGGAAGCTGGCGACGCTGAGGGGCATCCCGCGAGAACTGGGGTGCGGGACGAGCGTGTCGGCATACGCGGACGACATCACCGTCATAGCGTCTAGCCACGAGCACATCGAGCTTGTCGGCGAGACGCTGAAAGACTACGAAGCGGCGACGGGAGCGAAAATCAACCGGGATAAGTCGGTGGGTTTGCTGCTCGGCACCTGGAGAAGCAAGCCCATACCGTCCGGCAGCGCCTCAGTAGTGGGACGCTGGACGGACGGTCCGGTCAAGTTGCTCGGAGTCTGGTTCGGTCCGGACCTGCAAACGGAGAAGAACTGGGACGAGATAACGAGTAGGGTGGCCACTCTCTGCCGGCAATGGTCCGAGAGGAAGCTGTCCCTAAAAGGTCGTGCGGAGGTGGCGAACGCGTACATCGCGTCCGTCATCGAATACCGCCTGACCGTCGTGCCTTGTCCCGATCGCGCCATCACCGAAATGGAGCGCATCCTCTTCCGCTTTTTGTGGAAAGGAAGTGTTCCGATGGTGAGGCGATCCGTTTGTTGCCAACACCCGCTGAAAGGAGGGCTGGGCATGCCGTGGTTGATGATGCGCAGACATGCGCTGAGACTGCGACATCTCCGGCTCTACGTAGACGACGGTGAGCAGGTGTGGTCGCCGTTTGTGCGACGCGCTTTCCCGCAGCTCGTCTCCATGACCGAGCTGCAGTCGTGGATCAAAAAGAGGCCGAGGAATGGCGAATGGCACCGTGAGTGTCGCGTTGCTCTGCAACAACTTTGCCGTCCCGGGTCGACCTTGAGCGGCTGCATCACAACGAAGTCATTCTATAGGGGATTAGTGGAGGGCAGGTACGACGACGATCTCGGGCGAACCTGGGCGTCGACGAGGAATACCTGACCCGCCTGTTCAGGACGACTTTCGGGCCGGGACCTATGGACAACTTCCAGAGATCCCTGGCCTGGCAGTATTACCGAGAGGCGCTACCCGTTCGGGATAAGCTCTATAGACACGGCTCGCGAAATGCGGGGCCGACCTGCCCGAGATGCGGTCAGAGCGATGAAACCGTTCTGCACGCACTCGTGCAGTGTCCAACCATTTCGGAGCTGTGGGCTTATGTCGAACGACTGCTGTCACGTGTGGGACGAGTCGGTTTATCAACCGAGTCTATCGTCAATATCGTCACGCCTCCTTCCTTTAAACGGGAAGGAAGAGCTGTATTTATCGTACTTGTGGCTATGGCCAAAGAATGCATCTGGTGGACGCGTCTGAAAGGATTAGAGACAAATACTTTCCTCTCTGGTCAATCTCTCATCAACTTTTTCAAGTATCACTTGAAAAGGAAGGTGAGAGTAGAGAGGCAAGTGTTGTCTAGCAAATGTTTCGAAAAAAGATGGATACATGTAGCAAGAATGGCACGTATAAATGACGAAGCCACCTTGACCATGATTCTATAAAACGTTTTAAAATTTTGTAAACAGAGAGTTACTTACGTTTCTTGCTTAAATAAAAGAAATTTTATTTAACAAACTGTGACGCTAAAGACCGAGGTTACCGTGGTCTTTTCGTAGGTTTTTCTTTCCACGGATAACCTCCCCATTTATTGGGAATTTTTTGTATTATTTCGTATTTTTTGTAAATACCCCAAACGTTTTGCGATGTTTTTTTTTCATCGTTGTCCCCACTTTTGTTTTTTTTTTCTGCTTTGTTTTCGACCCCCTCGAAAAGAAAAACTCTACATTTGTATTTTGTCGCCTCTGTGTTGAGCCCTGTGTGGCTAATAAAGAAACCTATCTATCTCTTTGCTTGTCTGTCTGTCTATATAGATATATATTGATATGTGAGTTGTTTTGAGTCTTACTTCTAGCAATGCTAGTGCTGACTTTCTCCCTTTGTCACTTTAGTGACGATTTTACTTATGCTTTTTGGTTTTAAATTGCGACCAGCCACCTATATATATATATATATATATATATATATATATATATATATATATATATATATGTATGTATGTATATAGGTACGTATGTATATATATATATATGTATATATTCCTGATGAATCTCTGAAACTAGATAAAAGCGCTAAATAAATAATTATCCAAAATTTTGACTACCTTCTTTTTCTTAATATATACAATGTTTACACTACTTCAATATATATATATATATATATATCTCGTTCAGAGATTTAACATATATATATATATATATATATATAAATTAAGAAATGGAGTCAAACGGAGGTGTAATTCAAATCTTTATACTTCCTACATATGTTTCGAAGAAAACATTGATACTATTCGGGAGGGAATAAAATGATGTAAAACAATGAAATCATCTCGTCAGGGAAAAAAGAGAAACAAGACACATCAATAAACCATCTTAACCGAATATTATTACCGCGTATATGATGAAGGGGAACGATGGTAAGTTATTTAAAAAAAAAACCGTTAATAGATTTAACGTCAAAGGTAGTTTAGAGAAAGAGAAGGAGGAGAAAGAAAGAAATTAACAAAAAATTAAGAATGGACAAATATAGTGTGTTAGATGAATGGGAATAAAGCTTAAAGGCATGGAAATTCCGAGTTCGATTCCAAGCAGTGACCTGAATAATAATAATAATAATAATAATAATAATAATAATAATAATAATAATAATAATAATGATAATAATAACATCGAAAAATACCTTAGGAATGGGAACCCAGGTTCGAAATTTCTCCAAGACACCTGATGAAGGCTTGGGGGGTATATCAGCCGAAACGTTGTGTTAACAACAAACAAGATGAAGACAAATATCGCCAAATGTAAATGATGCACATAATGTACATAATTCCTCATCTCTTGAATATATATATATATTCAAGCAGCTTCATTCCGCACATTTCTCTCACCATTTCTCTCTCGGTCTTTAACAAAATTTATACACAAACACACACGCACACCCACACCCACACACACACACACACACACACACGCACGCACGCACGCACGCACGCACGCACGCACGCACACACACACACACACACACACACACACACACACACACACACACACACACACACACACACACAGAGTATATATATTCGATTAATGCGAGGGAGAGATGGAAGATACGAAAATGTTTATTGATCAATACAATTGTTTCGACCCATCTAGCTTCGATCCCGCACGGGTGGGATACTGAACAAGTGCTTTAGGAGTATCCGCCGGTGTAGATATGTCTCCTCAATTGATTAAACTAGTTAAAATAACGTTTGTTCCGCTAGTTTTCTTCTCGGTATGCGTATACAAAAGTAACAAATGAAGGGATACATAGAAGATCAGTAATAATTATCAGGTGCAAAAAATAAGCAAATACACAATACAGCAAAAAAAAAAAAAGTATTAAATATAACCGAGGAATCTGTGTATTTTGTGGACCAATGAGAACATCATTAATGGAATTTCTGAAAGACTGTCAAGATGCATACATGCTTATAAATGCACTTTTGCACAATGCAATGGGAATGAATTTGAGTAATTAACCAAATTAATAACCGTAATTTACTTTAAGGTATAGATAAATTAACTGTAACCTCCTCATTCCTATAAACGCAAAGTATCTATTTACTTTGCTGTGTGAGCGTATGTGCGCCAAACCACGCGTATGTTTATCGTTTTATCTTCATGTATGTTTGTACGAGCGAGTGTACGTGCGCCATACAACTTAAGAGAGAGCGTTTATACATCCATATCTGTTAACGGTTATATTTATTACTTTTTTCGCTGTATTGTGTATTTGTTTCTTTTTGCATTTGATTTTCATTGATCTTCTATTATAATGAAGTTGTATCCCTTAATTTGTTGCTTTTGTATACACATAGCGAGAAGAAAACTAGCGGAACAGACATTTCTTAACGAGATACATTTCTTAACGAGATACAACTGAAGAGACACATCTACACCGGCGGATACTCCTAAAGCAGCTGTTCAGTATCCCACCCGTGAAGGATCGATGCTGGATGGGTCGAAATAGTTGTAGTGATCAATAAATATTCTCGTATCACCCATCTTCCGTCACTCTCATTAATCAAATACCTAACGAACACTGAAAGGGAACATGCTTTGCTGGTAAGCTACCAGGTGTATACCAGACGATTTATTATCTAATATATATATGTATAAACATGTACACACACACACACACACACACACACACACACACACACACACACACACACACACACACACACACACACACACGTATGTATGTTTGTATGTATGCATATCTATCTATCTATCTATCTATCTATCTATCTATCTATCTATCTATCTATCTATCTATCTACCTACCTATCTATATATCTATCTATCTATATTTGAAGAGCATGCACACTTACA